>NW_026728059.1:900000-1096230 GCF_030684315.1 Stegostoma tigrinum | reverse complement strand
CTCTGTTTCAGCCCCTCTGTATCAGCCCCTCTGTTTCATCCCTCTGATTCTCGCCCTCTGTTTCTCGCCCACTGTTTCAAACCCTCTGTTTCAGCCCCTCTGTTTCAGCCCCTCTGTTTCAGCCCCTCTGTTTCAGCCCCTCTGTATCAGCTCCTCTGTTTCTCGCCCTCTGTTTCTCGCCCACTGTTTCAGCCCCTCTGTTTCTCGCCCACTGTTTCAGCCCCTCTGTTTCTCGCCCTCTGTTTCAGCCACTCTGTTTCATCCCCTCTGTTTCAGCCCCTCTGTTTCTCGCCCTCTGTTTCAGCTCCTCTGTTTCAGCCCCTCTGTTTCTCGCCCTCTGTTTCAGCCCCTCTGTTTCAGCCCCTCTGTGTCAGCCCCTCTGTTTCAGCCCCTCTGTTACTTGCCCTCTGTTTCTCGCCCTCTGTTTCAGCCCCTCTGTTTCAGCCCCTCTGTTTCAGCCCCTCGGTTTCAGCCCCTCTGTTTCTCGCCCTCTGTTTCTCGCCCTCTGTTTCTCGCTCTCTGTTTCTCGCCCTATGTTTCTCGCCTCTGTTTCAGCCCCTCTGTTTCAGCCCCTCTGTTTCAGCCCCACTGTTTTTAGCCCCTCTGTTTCTCGCCCTCTGTTTCAGCCCGTCTGTTTCTCGCCCTCTGTTTCAGCCCCTCTGTTTCAGCCCCTCTGTATCAGCCCCTCTGTTTCAGCCCCTCTGTTTCTCGCCCTCTGTTTCTCGCCCTCTCTTTCAGCCCCTCTGTTTCAGCCCGTCTCTTTCAGCCCCTCTGTTTCAGCCCCGCTGTTTCTCGCCCTCTGTTTCTCGCCCTCTGTTTCTCGCCCTCTGTTTCTCGCCAACTGTTTCAGCCCCTCTGTTTCAGCCCCTCTGTTTCAGCCCCTCTGTTTCTCGCCCTCTGTTTCTCGCCCACTGTTTCTCGCCCTCTGTTTCAGCCCCTCTGTTTCAGCCCCTCTGTTTCAGCCCCTCTGTTTCAGCCCCTCTGTTTCTCGCCCTCTGTTTCTGCCCCTCTGTTTCAGCCCCTCTGTTTCAGCCCCTCTGTTTCCGCCCCTCTGTTTCTCGCCCTCTGTTTCAGCCCCTCTGTTTCAGCCCCTCTGTTTCAGCCCCTCTGTTTCTCGCCCTCTGTTTTCGCCCTCTGTTTCAGCCCCTCTGTTTCAGCCCCTCTGTTTCAGCCCCTCTGTTTCAGCTCCTCTGTTTCAGCCCCTCTGTTTCTCGCCCTCTGTTTCTAGCCCTCTGTTTCTCGCTCTCTGTTTCTCGCCCTCTGTTTCTCGCCCTGTGTTTCAGCCCCTCTGTTTCAGCCCCTCTGGTGCCGCCCCTCTGTTTCACCCCCTCTATTTCTCGCCCTCTGTTTCAGCCCCTCTGTTTCTCGCCCTCTGTTTCAGCCCCTCTGTTTCAGCCCCTCTGTATCAGCCCCTCTGTTTCAGCCCCTCTGTTTCAGCCCCTCTGTTTCTCGCCCTCTGTTTCTCGCCCTCTGTTTCTCGCCCTCTGTTTCAGCCCCTCTGTTTCAGCCCCTCTGTTTCAGCCCCTCTGTTTCAGCCCCTCTGTTTCTCGCCCTCTGTTTCAGCCCCTCTGTTTCAGCCCCTCTGTTTCAGCCTCTCTGTTTCAGCCCCTCTGTTTCTCGCCATCTGTTTCTCGCCCTCTGTTTCTCGCCCTCTGTTTCTCGTCCTCTGTTTCAGCCCCTCTGTTTCTCGCCCTCTGTTTCTCGCCCTCTGTTTCTCGCTCTCTGTTTCTCGCCCTCTGTTTCAGCACCTCTGTTTCAGCCCCTCTGTTTCAGCCACTCTGTTTCTCGCCCTCTGTTTCAGCCCCTCTGTTTCAGCCCCTCTGTTTCAGCCCCTCTGGTTCAGCCCCTCTGTATCAGCTCCTCTGTTTCTCGCCCTCTGTTTCTCGCCCACTGTTTCAGCCCCTCTGTTTCTCGCCCACTGTTTCAGCCCCTCTATTTCTCGCCCTCTGTTTCAGCCACTCTGTTTCAGCCCCTCTGTTTCAGCCCCTCTGTTTCTCGCCCTCTGTTTCAGCTCCTCTGTTTCAGCCCCTCTGTTTCTCGCCCTCTGTTTCAGCCCCTCTGTTTCAGCCCCTCTGTTTCAGCCCCTCTGTTTCTTGCCCTCTGTTTCTCGCCCTCTGTTTCAGCCCCTCTGTTTCAGCCCCTCTGTTTCAGCCCCTCTGTTTCAGCCCCTCTGTTTCTCGCCCTCTGTTTCTCGCCCTCTGTTTCTCGCTCTCTGTTTCTCGCCCTCTGTTTCTCGCCTCTGTTTCAGCCCCTCTGTTTCAGCCCCTCTGTTTCAGCCCCTCTGTTTTTAGCCCCTCTGTTTCTCGCCCTCTGTTTCAGCCCGTCTGTTTCTCGCCCTCTGTTTCAGCCCCTCTGTTTCAGCCCCTCTGTATCAGCCCCTCTGTTTCAGCCCCTCTGTTTCTCGCCCTCTGTTTCTCGCCCTCTCTTTCAGCCCCTCTGTTTCAGCCCGTCTCTTTCAGCCCCTCTGTTTCAGCCCCTCTGTTTCTCGCCCTCTGTTTCTCGCCCTCTGTTTCTCGCCCTCTGTTTCTCGCCAACTGTTTCAGCCCCTCTGTTTCAGCCCCTCTGTTTCAGCCCCTCTGTTTCTCGCCCTCTGTTTCTCGCCCACTGTTTCTCGCCCTCTGTTTCAGCCCCTCTGTTTCAGCCCCTCTGTTTCAGCCCCTCTGTTTCAGCCCCTCTGTTTCTCGCCCTCTGTTTCTGCCCCTCTGTTTCAGCCCCTCTGTTTCAGCCCCTCTGTTTCCGCCCCTCTGTTTCTCGCCCTCTGTTTCAGCCCCTCTGTTTCAGCCCCTCTGTTTCAGCCCCTCTGTTTCTCGCCCTCTGTTTTCGCACTCTGTTTCAGCCCCTCTGTTTCAGCCCCTCTGTTTCAGCCCCTCTGTTTCAGCCTCTCTGTTTCTCGCCCTCTGTTTCAGCCCCTCTGTTTCAGCCCCTCTGTTTCAGCCCCTCTGTTTCAGCCCCTCTCTTTCTCGCTCTCTGTTTCTCGCCCTCTGTTTCTCGCCCTCTGTTTCTCGCCCTCTGTTTCTCGCCCTCTGTTTCAGCCCCTCTGTTTCAGCCCCTCTGTTTCTCGCCCTCTGTTTCAGCCCCTCTGTATCAGCCCCTCTGTTTCAGCCCCTCTGTATCAGCCCCTCTGTTTCAGTCCCTCAGTTTCTCGCCCTCTGTTTCAGCCCCTCTGTTTCAGCCCCTCTGTTTCAGCCCCTCTGTTTCAGCTCCTCTGTTTCTCGCCCTTTGTTTCAGCCCCTCTGTTTCTCGCCCTCTGTTTCAGCCACTCTGTTTCAACCCCTCTGTTTCAGCCCCTCTGTTTCTCGCCCTCTGTTTCAGCCCCACTGTTTCAGCCCCTCTGTTTCTCGCCCTCTGTTTCAGCCCCTCTGTTTCAGCCCCTCTGTATCAGCCCCTCTGTTTCATCCCTCTGATTCTCGCCCTCTGTTTCTCGGCCACTGTTTCAAACCCTCTGTTTCAGCCCCTCTGTTTCAGCCCCTCTGTTTCAGACCCTCTGTTTCAGCCCTTCTGTTTCTCGCCCTCTGTTTCTAGCCCTCTGTTTCTCGCTCTCTGTTTCTCGCCCTCTGTTTCTCGCCCTGTGTTTCAGCCCCTCTGTTTCAGCCCCTCTGGTGCCGCCCCTCTGTTTCACCCCCTCTGTTTCTCGCCCTCTGTTTCAGCCCCTCTGTTTCTCGCCCTCTGTTTCAGCCCCTCTGTTTCAGCCCCTCTGTATCAGCCCCTCTGTTTCAGCCCCTCTGTTTCAGCCCCTCTGTTTCTCGCCCTCTGTTTCTCGCCCTCTGTTTCTCGCCCTCTGTTTCAGCCCCTCTGTTTCAGCCCCTCTGTTTCAGCCCCTGTGTTTCAGCCCCTCTGTTTCTCGCCCTCTGTTTCAGCCCCTCTGTTTCAGCCCCTCTGTTTCAGCCCCTCTGTTTCAGCCCCTCTGTTTCAGCCCCTCTGTTTCTCGCCATCTGTTTCTCGCCCTCTGTTTCTCGCCCTCTGTTTCTCGCCCTCTGTTTCAGCCCCTCTGTTTCTCGCCCTCTGTTTCTCGCCCTCTGTTTCTCGCTCTCTGTTTCTCGCCCTCTGTTTCAGCACCTCTGTTTCAGCCCCTCTGTTTCAGCCACTCTGTTTCTCGCCCTCTGTTTCAGCCCCTCTGTTTCAGCCCCTCTGTTTCAGCCCCTCTGTTTCAGCCCCTCTGTATCAGCTCCTCTGTTTCTCGCCCTCTGTTTCTCGCCCACTGTTTCAGCCCCTCTGTTTCTCGCCCACTGTTTCAGCCCCTCTGTTTCTCGCCCTCTGTTTCAGCCACTCTGTTTCATCCCCTCTGTTTCAGCCCCTCTGTTTCTCGCCCTCTGTTTCAGCTCCTCTGTTTCAGCCCCTCTGTTTCTCGCCCTCTGTTTCAGCCCCTCTGTTTCAGCCCCTCTGTGTCAGCCCCTCTGTTTCAGCCCCTCTGTTTCTTGCCCTCTGTTTCTCGCCCTCTGTTTCAGCCCCTCTGTTTCAGCCCCTCTGTGTCAGCCCCTCTGTTTCAGCCCCTCTGTTTCTCGCCCTCTGTTTCAGCCCCTCTGTTTCAGCCCCTCTGTTTCAGCCCCTCTGTTTCAGCCCCTCTGTTTCAGCCCCTCTGTTTCTCGCCCTCTGTTTCTCGCCCTCTGTTTCTCGCTCTCTGTTTCTCGCCCTCTGTTTCTCGCCTCTGTTTCAGCCCCTCTGTTTCAGCCCCTCTGTTTCAGCCCCACTGTTTTTAGCCCCTCTGTTTCTCGCCCTCTGTTTCAGCCCGTCTGTTTCTCGCCCTCTGTTTCAGCCCCTCTGTTTCAGCCCCTCTGTATCAGCCCCTCTGTTTCAGCCCCTCTGTTTCTCGCCCTCTGTTTCTCGCCCTCTCTTTCAGCCCCTCTGTTTCAGCCCGTCTCTTTCAGCCCCTCTGTTTCAGCCCCGCTGTTTCTCGCCCTCTGTTTCTCGCCCTCTGTTTCTCGCCCTCTGTTTCTCGCCAACTGTTTCAGCCCCTCTGTTTCAGCCCCTCTGTTTCAGCCCCTCTGTTTCTCGCCCTCTGTTTCTCGCCCACTGTTTCTCGCCCTCTGTTTCAGCCCCTCTGTTTCAGCCCCTCTGTTTCAGCCCCTCTGTTTCAGCCCCTCTGTTTCTCGCCCTCTGATTCTGCCCCTCTGTTTCAGCCCCTCTGTTTCAGCCCCTCTGTTTCCGCCCCTCTGTTTCTCGCCCTCTGTTTCAGCCCCTCTGTTTCAGCCCCTCTGTTTCAGCCCCTCTGTTTCTCGCCCTCTGTTTTCGCCCTCTGTTTCAGCCCCTCTGTTTCAGCCCCTCTGTTTCAGCCCCTCTGTTTCAGCCTCTCTGTTTCTCGCCCTCTGTTTCAGCCCCTCTGTTTCAGCCCCTCTGTTTCAGCCCCTCTGTTTCAGCCCCTCTCTTTCTCGCTCTCTGTTTCTCGCCCTCTGTTTCTCGCCCTCTGTTTCTTGCCCTCTGTTTCTCGCCCTCTGTTTCATCCCCTCTGTTTCAGCCCCTCTGTTTCTCGCCCTCTGTTTCAGCCCCTCTGTATCAGCCCCTCTGTTTCAGCCCCTCTGTATCAGCCCCTCTGTTTCAGTCCCTCAGTTTCTCGCCCTCTGTTTCAGCCCCTCTGTTTCAGCCCCTCTGTTTCAGCCCCTCTGTTTCAGCTCCTCTGTTTCAGCCCCTCTGTTTCTCGCCCTCTGTTTCAGCCCCTCTGTTTCAGCCCCTCTGTTTCTCGCCCTCTGTTTCAGCCCCTCTGTTTCAGCCCCTCTGTTTCAGCCCCTCTGTTTCTCGCCCTCTGTTTCAGCCACTCTGTTTCAGCCCCTCTGTTTCTCGCCCTCTGTTTCAGCCCCTCTGTTTCAGCCCCTCTGTATCAGCCCCTCGGTTTCAGACCCTCTGTTTCTCGCCCTCTGTTTCTCGCCCTCTGTTTCTCGCCCTCTGTTTCTCGCCCTCTGTTTCTCGCCCTCTGTTTCAGCCCCTCTGTTTCAGCCCCTCTGTTTCTCGCCCTCTGTTTCTCGCCCACTGTTTCTCGCCCTCTGTTTCAGCCCCTCTGTTTCAGCCCCTCTGTTTCAGCCCCTTTGTTTCAGCCCCTCTGTTTCTCGCCCTCTGTTTCAGCCCCTCTGTTTCAGCCCCTCTGTTTCAGCCCCTCTGTTTCAGCCCCTCTGTTTCTCGCCCACTGTTTCAGCCCCTCTGTTTCAGCCCCTCTGTTTCAGCCCCTCTGTTTCTCGCCCTCTGTTTCTCGCCCTCTGTTTCAGCCCCTCTGTTTCAGCCCCTCTGTTTCAGCCCCTCTGTTTCAGCCTCTCTGTTTCTCGCCCTCTGTTTCAGCCCCTCTGTTTCAGCCCCTCTGTTTCAGCCCCTCTGTTTCTCGCTCTCTGTTTCTCGCCCTCTGTTTCTCACCCTCTGTTTCTCGCCCTCTGTTTCTCGCCCTCTGTTTCAGCCCCTCTTTTTCAGCCCCTCTGTTTCTCGCCCTCTGTTTCTCGCCCTCTGTTTCTCGCCCTCTGTTTCAGCCCCTCTGTATCAGCCCCTCCGTTTCAGCCCCTCTGTTTCTCGACCTCTGTTTCAGCCCCTCTGTTTCAGCCCCTCTGTTTCAGCCCCTCTGTTTCAGCTCCTCTGTTTCTCGCCCTCTGTTTCAGCCCCTATGTTTCAGCCCCTCTGTTTCTCGCCCTCTGTTTCAGCCCCTCTGTTTCAGCCCCTCTGTTTCAGCCCCTCTGTTTCTCGCCCTCTGTTTCAGCCCCTCTGTTTCAGCCCCTCTGTTTCAGCCCCTCTGTTTCTCGCCCTCTGTTTCTCGCCCTCTGTTTCAGCCCCTCTGTTTCAGCCCCTCTGTTTCAGCCCCTCTGTTTCAGCCTCTGTGTTTATCGCCCTCTGTTTCAGCCCCTCTGTTTCAGCCCCTCTGTTTCAGCCCCTCTGTTTCTCGCTCTCTGTTTCTCGCCCTCTGTTTCTCACCCTCTGTTTCTCGCCCTCTGTTTCAGCCCCTCTGTTTCAGCCCCTCTGTTTCAGCCCCTCTGTTTCAGCTCCTCTGTTTCTCGCCCTCTGTTTCTCGCCCTCTGTTTCAGCCCCTCTGTTTCTCGCCCTCTGTTTCAGCCCCTCTGTTTCTCGCCCTATGTTTCAGCCCCTCTGTTTCAGCCCTTCTGTTTCAGCCCCTCTGTGTCTCGCCCTCTGTTTCAGCCACTCTGTTTCAGCCCCTCTGTTTCTCGCCCTCTGTATCAGCCCCTCTGTTTCAGCCCCTCTGTATCAGCCCCTCTGTTTCAGCCCCTCTGTTTCTCGCCCTCTGTTTCAGCCCCTCTGTTTCAGCCCCTCTGTTTCAGCCCCTCTGTTTCAGCTCCTCTGTTTCTCGCCCTCTGTTTCTCGCCCTCTGTTTCAGCCCCTCTGTTTCTCGCCCTCTGTTTCAGCCCCTCTGTTTCTCGCCCTATGTTTCAGCCCCTCTGTTTCAGCCCTTCTGTTTCAGCCCCTCTGTGTCTCGCCCTCTGTTTCAGCCACTCTGTTTCAGCCCCTCTGTTTCTCGCCCTCTGTATCAGCCCCTCTGTTTCAGCCCCTCTGTATCAGCCCCTCTGTTTCAGCCCCTCTGTTTCTCGCCCTCTGTTTCAGCCCCTCTGTTTCAGCCCCTCTGTTTCAGCCCCTCTGTTTCAGCTCCTCTGTTTCTCGCCCTCTGTTTCTCGCCCTCTGTTTCAGCCCCTCTGTTTCTCGCCCTCTGTTTCAGCCCCTCTGTTTCTCGCCCTATGTTTCAGCCCCTCTGTTTCAGCCCTTCTGTTTCAGCCCCTCTGTGTCTCGCCCTCTGTTTCAGCCACTCTGTTTCAGCCCATCTGTTTCTCGCCCTCTGTATCAGCCCCTCTGTTTCAGCCCCTCTGTATCAGCCCCTCTGTTTCAGCCCCTCTGTTTCTCGCCCTCTGTTTCTCGCCCTCTGTTTCAAACCCTCTGTTTCAGCCCCTCTGTTTCAGCCCCTCTGTTTCAGCCCCTCTGTTTCAGCCCCTCTGTTTCTCGCCCTCTGTTTCTAGCCCTCTGTTTCTCGCTCTCTGTTTCTCGCCCTCTGTTTCTCGCCCTGTGTTTCAGCCCCTCTGTTTCAGCCCCTCTGGTTCAGCCCCTCTGTTTCAGCCCCTCTGTTTCAGCCCCTCTGTTTCTCGCCCTCTGTTTCTCGACCTCTGTTTCAGCCCCTCTGTTTCTCGCCCACTGTTTCAGCCCCTCTGTTTCAGCCCCACGGTTTCTCGCCCTCTGTTTCTCGCTCTCTGTTTCTCGCCCTCTGTTTCCGGCCCTCTGTTTCAGCCCCTCTGTTTCAGCCCCTCTGTTTCAGCCCCTCTGTTTATAGCCCCTCTGTTTCTCGCCCTCTGTTTCAGCCCCTCTGTTTCTCGCCCTCTGTTTCAGCCCCTCTGTTTCAGCCCCTCTGTTTCAGCCCCTCTGTTTCAGCTCCTCTGTTTCTCGCCCTCTGTTTCCCG
Source organism: Stegostoma tigrinum (assembly GCF_030684315.1). Lineage (NCBI taxonomy): Eukaryota > Metazoa > Chordata > Chondrichthyes > Orectolobiformes > Stegostomatidae > Stegostoma > Stegostoma tigrinum. The sequence continues at coordinate 1,087,864 of NW_026728059.1, read as the reverse complement.
CCCTCTTTTTCAGCCGCTCTGTTTCTCGCCCTCTGTTTCAGCCCCTCAGTTTCTCGCCCTCTGTTTCAGCCACTCTGTTTCAACCCCTCTGTTTCAGCCCCTCTGTTTCTCGCCCTCTGTTTCAGCCCCACTGTTTCAGCCCCTCTGTTTCTCGCCCTCTGTTTCAGCCCCTCTGTTTCAGCCCCTCTGTATCAGCCCCTCTGTTTCATCCCTCTGATTCTCGCCCTCTGTTTCTCGCCCACTGTTTCAAACCCTCTGTTTCAGCCCCTCTGTTTCAGCCCCTCTGTTTCAGCCCCTCTGTTTCAGCCCCTCTGTATCAGCTCCTCTGTTTCTCGCCCTCTGTTTCTCGCCCACTGTTTCAGCCCCTCTGTTTCTCGCCCACTGTTTCAGCCCCTCTGTTTCTCGCCCTCTGTTTCAGCCACTCTGTTTCATCCCCTCTGTTTCAGCCCCTCTGTTTCTCGCCCTCTGTTTCAGCTCCTCTGTTTCAGCCCCTCTGTTTCTCGCCCTCTGTTTCAGCCCCTCTGTTTCAGCCCCTCTGTGTCAGCCCCTCTGTTTCAGCCCCTCTGTTACTTGCCCTCTGTTTCTCGCCCTCTGTTTCAGCCCCTCTGTTTCAGCCCCTCTGTTTCAGCCCCTCTGTTTCAGCCCCTCTGTTTCTCGCCCTCTGTTTCTCGCCCTCTGTTTCTCGCTCTCTGTTTCTCGCCCTCTGTTTCTCGCCTCTGTTTCAGCCCCTCTGTTTCAGCCCCTCTGTTTCAGCCCCACTGTTTTTAGCCCCTCTGTTTCTCGCCCTCTGTTTCAGCCCGTCTGTTTCTCGCCCTCTGTTTCAGCCCCTCTGTTTCAGCCCCTCTGTATCAGCCCCTCTGTTTCAGCCCCTCTGTTTCTCGCCCTCTGTTTCTCGCCCTCTCTTTCAGCCCCTCTGTTTCAGCCCGTCTCTTTCAGCCCCTCTGTTTCAGCCCCGCTGTTTCTCGCCCTCTGTTTCTCGCCCTCTGTTTCTCGCCCTCTGTTTCTCGCCAACTGTTTCAGCCCCTCTGTTTCAGCCCCTCTGTTTCAGCCCCTCTGTTTCTCGCCCTCTGTTTCTCGCCCACTGTTTCTCGCCCTCTGTTTCAGCCCCTCTGTTTCAGCCCCTCTGTTTCAGCCCCTCTGTTTCAGCCCCTCTGTTTCTCGCCCTCTGTTTCTGCCCCTCTGTTTCAGCCCCTCTGTTTCAGCCCCTCTGTTTCCGCCCCTCTGTTTCTCGCCCTCTGTTTCAGCCCCTCTGTTTCAGCCCCTCTGTTTCAGCCCCTCTGTTTCTCGCCCTCTGTTTTCGCCCTCTGTTTCAGCCCCTCTGTTTCAGCCCCTCTGTTTCAGCCCCTCTGTTTCAGCTCCTCTGTTTCAGCCCCTCTGTTTCTCGCCCTCTGTTTCTAGCCCTCTGTTTCTCGCTCTCTGTTTCTCGCCCTCTGTTTCTCGCCCTGTGTTTCAGCCCCTCTGTTTCAGCCCCTCTGGTGCCGCCCCTCTGTTTCACCCCCTCTATTTCTCGCCCTCTGTTTCAGCCCCTCTGTTTCTCGCCCTCTGTTTCAGCCCCTCTGTTTCAGCCCCTCTGTATCAGCCCCTCTGTTTCAGCCCCTCTGTTTCAGCCCCTCTGTTTCTCGCCCTCTGTTTCTCGCCCTCTGTTTCTCGCCCTCTGTTTCAGCCCCTCTGTTTCAGCCCCTCTGTTTCAGCCCCTCTGTTTCAGCCCCTCTGTTTCTCGCCCTCTGTTTCAGCCCCTCTGTTTCAGCCCCTCTGTTTCAGCCTCTCTGTTTCAGCCCCTCTGTTTCTCGCCATCTGTTTCTCGCCCTCTGTTTCTCGCCCTCTGTTTCTCGTCCTCTGTTTCAGCCCCTCTGTTTCTCGCCCTCTGTTTCTCGCCCTCTGTTTCTCGCTCTCTGTTTCTCGCCCTCTGTTTCAGCACCTCTGTTTCAGCCCCTCTGTTTCAGCCACTCTGTTTCTCGCCCTCTGTTTCAGCCCCTCTGTTTCAGCCCCTCTGTTTCAGCCCCTCTGGTTCAGCCCCTCTGTATCAGCTCCTCTGTTTCTCGCCCTCTGTTTCTCGCCCACTGTTTCAGCCCCTCTGTTTCTCGCCCACTGTTTCAGCCCCTCTGTTTCTCGCCCTCTGTTTCAGCCACTCTGTTTCAGCCCCTCTGTTTCAGCCCCTCTGTTTCTCGCCCTCTGTTTCAGCTCCTCTGTTTCAGCCCCTCTGTTTCTCGCCCTCTGTTTCAGCCCCTCTGTTTCAGCCCCTCTGTTTCAGCCCCTCTGTTTCTTGCCCTCTGTTTCTCGCCCTCTGTTTCAGCCCCTCTGTTTCAGCCCCTCTGTTTCAGCCCCTCTGTTTCAGCCCCTCTGTTTCTCGCCCTCTGTTTCTCGCCCTCTGTTTCTCGCTCTCTGTTTCTCGCCCTCTGTTTCTCGCCTCTGTTTCAGCCCCTCTGTTTCAGCCCCTCTGTTTCAGCCCCTCTGTTTTTAGCCCCTCTGTTTCTCGCCCTCTGTTTCAGCCCGTCTGTTTCTCGCCCTCTGTTTCAGCCCCTCTGTTTCAGCCCCTCTGTATCAGCCCCTCTGTTTCAGCCCCTCTGTTTCTCGCCCTCTGTTTCTCGCCCTCTCTTTCAGCCCCTCTGTTTCAGCCCGTCTCTTTCAGCCCCTCTGTTTCAGCCCCTCTGTTTCTCGCCCTCTGTTTCTCGCCCTCTGTTTCTCGCCCTCTGTTTCTCGCCAACTGTTTCAGCCCCTCTGTTTCAGCCCCTCTGTTTCAGCCCCTCTGTTTCTCGCCCTCTGTTTCTCGCCCACTGTTTCTCGCCCTCTGTTTCAGCCCCTCTGTTTCAGCCCCTCTGTTTCAGCCCCTCTGTTTCAGCCCCTCTGTTTCTCGCCCTCTGTTTCTGCCCCTCTGTTTCAGCCCCTCTGTTTCAGCCCCTCTGTTTCCGCCCCTCTGTTTCTCGCCCTCTGTTTCAGCCCCTCTGTTTCAGCCCCTCTGTTTCAGCCCCTCTGTTTCTCGCCCTCTGTTTTCGCACTCTGTTTCAGCCCCTCTGTTTCAGCCCCTCTGTTTCAGCCCCTCTGTTTCAGCCCCTCTGTTTCTCGCCCTCTGTTTTCGCACTCTGTTTCAGCCCCTCTGTTTCTCGCCCTCTGATTCTGCCCCTCTGTTTCAGCCCCTCTGTTTCAGCCCCTCTGTTTCCGCCCCTCTGTTTCTCGCCCTCTGTTTCAGCCCCTCTGTTTCAGCCCCTCTGTTTCAGCCCCTCTGTTTCTCGCCCTCTGTTTTCGCCCTCTGTTTCAGCCCCTCTGTTTCAGCCCCTCTGTTTCAGCCCCTCTGTTTCAGCCTCTCTGTTTCTCGCCCTCTGTTTCAGCCCCTCTGTTTCAGCCCCTCTGTTTCAGCCCCTCTGTTTCAGCCCCTCTCTTTCTCGCTCTCTGTTTCTCGCCCTCTGTTTCTCGCCCTCTGTTTCTTGCCCTCTGTTTCTCGCCCTCTGTTTCATCCCCTCTGTTTCAGCCCCTCTGTTTCTCGCCCTCTGTTTCAGCCCCTCTGTATCAGCCCCTCTGTTTCAGCCCCTCTGTATCAGCCCCTCTGTTTCAGTCCCTCAGTTTCTCGCCCTCTGTTTCAGCCCCTCTGTTTCAGCCCCTCTGTTTCAGCCCCTCTGTTTCAGCTCCTCTGTTTCAGCCCCTCTGTTTCTCGCCCTCTGTTTCAGCCCCTCTGTTTCAGCCCCTCTGTTTCTCGCCCTCTGTTTCAGCCCCTCTGTTTCAGCCCCTCTGTTTCAGCCCCTCTGTTTCTCGCCCTCTGTTTCAGCCACTCTGTTTCAGCCCCTCTGTTTCTCGCCCTCTGTTTCAGCCCCTCTGTTTCAGCCCCTCTGTATCAGCCCCTCGGTTTCAGACCCTCTGTTTCTCGCCCTCTGTTTCTCGCCCTCTGTTTCTCGCCCTCTGTTTCTCGCCCTCTGTTTCTCGCCCTCTGTTTCAGCCCCTCTGTTTCAGCCCCTCTGTTTCTCGCCCTCTGTTTCTCGCCCACTGTTTCTCGCCCTCTGTTTCAGCCCCTCTGTTTCAGCCCCTCTGTTTCAGCCCCTTTGTTTCAGCCCCTCTGTTTCTCGCCCTCTGTTTCAGCCCCTCTGTTTCAGCCCCTCTGTTTCAGCCCCTCTGTTTCAGCCCCTCTGTTTCTCGCCCACTGTTTCAGCCCCTCTGTTTCAGCCCCTCTGTTTCAGCCCCTCTGTTTCTCGCCCTCTGTTTCTCGCCCTCTGTTTCAGCCCCTCTGTTTCAGCCCCTCTGTTTCAGCCCCTCTGTTTCAGCCTCTCTGTTTCTCGCCCTCTGTTTCAGCCCCTCTGTTTCAGCCCCTCTGTTTCAGCCCCTCTGTTTCTCGCTCTCTGTTTCTCGCCCTCTGTTTCTCACCCTCTGTTTCTCGCCCTCTGTTTCTCGCCCTCTGTTTCAGCCCCTCTTTTTCAGCCCCTCTGTTTCTCGCCCTCTGTTTCTCGCCCTCTGTTTCTCGCCCTCTGTTTCAGCCCCTCTGTATCAGCCCCTCCGTTTCAGCCCCTCTGTTTCTCGACCTCTGTTTCAGCCCCTCTGTTTCAGCCCCTCTGTTTCAGCCCCTCTGTTTCAGCTCCTCTGTTTCTCGCCCTCTGTTTCAGCCCCTATGTTTCAGCCCCTCTGTTTCTCGCCCTCTGTTTCAGCCCCTCTGTTTCAGCCCCTCTGTTTCAGCCCCTCTGTTTCTCGCCCTCTGTTTCAGCCCCTCTGTTTCAGCCCCTCTGTTTCAGCCCCTCTGTTTCTCGCCCTCTGTTTCTCGCCCTCTGTTTCAGCCCCTCTGTTTCAGCCCCTCTGTTTCAGCCCCTCTGTTTCAGCCTCTGTGTTTATCGCCCTCTGTTTCAGCCCCTCTGTTTCAGCCCCTCTGTTTCAGCCCCTCTGTTTCTCGCTCTCTGTTTCTCGCCCTCTGTTTCTCACCCTCTGTTTCTCGCCCTCTGTTTCAGCCCCTCTGTTTCAGCCCCTCTGTTTCAGCCCCTCTGTTTCAGCTCCTCTGTTTCTCGCCCTCTGTTTCTCGCCCTCTGTTTCAGCCCCTCTGTTTCTCGCCCTCTGTTTCAGCCCCTCTGTTTCTCGCCCTATGTTTCAGCCCCTCTGTTTCAGCCCTTCTGTTTCAGCCCCTCTGTGTCTCGCCCTCTGTTTCAGCCACTCTGTTTCAGCCCCTCTGTTTCTCGCCCTCTGTATCAGCCCCTCTGTTTCAGCCCCTCTGTATCAGCCCCTCTGTTTCAGCCCCTCTGTTTCTCGCCCTCTGTTTCAGCCCCTCTGTTTCAGCCCCTCTGTTTCAGCCCCTCTGTTTCAGCTCCTCTGTTTCTCGCCCTCTGTTTCTCGCCCTCTGTTTCAGCCCCTCTGTTTCTCGCCCTCTGTTTCAGCCCCTCTGTTTCTCGCCCTATGTTTCAGCCCCTCTGTTTCAGCCCTTCTGTTTCAGCCCCTCTGTGTCTCGCCCTCTGTTTCAGCCACTCTGTTTCAGCCCCTCTGTTTCTCGCCCTCTGTATCAGCCCCTCTGTTTCAGCCCCTCTGTATCAGCCCCTCTGTTTCAGCCCCTCTGTTTCTCGCCCTCTGTTTCAGCCCCTCTGTTTCAGCCCCTCTGTTTCAGCCCCTCTGTTTCAGCTCCTCTGTTTCTCGCCCTCTGTTTCTCGCCCTCTGTTTCAGCCCCTCTGTTTCTCGCCCTCTGTTTCAGCCCCTCTGTTTCTCGCCCTATGTTTCAGCCCCTCTGTTTCAGCCCTTCTGTTTCAGCCCCTCTGTGTCTCGCCCTCTGTTTCAGCCACTCTGTTTCAGCCCATCTGTTTCTCGCCCTCTGTATCAGCCCCTCTGTTTCAGCCCCTCTGTATCAGCCCCTCTGTTTCAGCCCCTCTGTTTCTCGCCCTCTGTTTCTCGCCCTCTGTTTCAAACCCTCTGTTTCAGCCCCTCTGTTTCAGCCCCTCTGTTTCAGCCCCTCTGTTTCAGCCCCTCTGTTTCTCGCCCTCTGTTTCTAGCCCTCTGTTTCTCGCTCTCTGTTTCTCGCCCTCTGTTTCTCGCCCTGTGTTTCAGCCCCTCTGTTTCAGCCCCTCTGGTTCAGCCCCTCTGTTTCAGCCCCTCTGTTTCAGCCCCTCTGTTTCTCGCCCTCTGTTTCTCGACCTCTGTTTCAGCCCCTCTGTTTCTCGCCCACTGTTTCAGCCCCTCTGTTTCAGCCCCACGGTTTCTCGCCCTCTGTTTCTCGCTCTCTGTTTCTCGCCCTCTGTTTCCGGCCCTCTGTTTCAGCCCCTCTGTTTCAGCCCCTCTGTTTCAGCCCCTCTGTTTATAGCCCCTCTGTTTCTCGCCCTCTGTTTCAGCCCCTCTGTTTCTCGCCCTCTGTTTCAGCCCCTCTGTTTCAGCCCCTCTGTTTCAGCCCCTCTGTTTCAGCTCCTCTGTTTCTCGCCCTCTGTTTCCCGCCCTCTTTTTCAGCCGCTCTGTTTCTCGCCCTCTGTTTCAGCCCCTCAGTTTCTCGCCCTCTGTTTCAGCCACTCTGTTTCAACCCCTCTGTTTCAGCCCCTCTGTTTCTCGCCCTCTGTTTCAGCCCCACTGTTTCAGCCCCTCTGTTTCTCGCCCTCTGTTTCAGCCCCTCTGTTTCAGCCCCTCTGTATCAGCCCCTCTGTTTCATCCCTCTGATTCTCGCCCTCTGTTTCTCGCCCACTGTTTCAAACCCTCTGTTTCAGCCCCTCTGTTTCAGCCCCTCTGTTTCAGCCCCTCTGTTTCAGCCCCTCTGTATCAGCTCCTCTGTTTCTCGCCCTCTGTTTCTCGCCCACTGTTTCAGCCCCTCTGTTTCTCGCCCACTGTTTCAGCCCCTCTGTTTCTCGCCCTCTGTTTCAGCCACTCTGTTTCATCCCCTCTGTTTCAGCCCCTCTGTTTCTCGCCCTCTGTTTCAGCTCCTCTGTTTCAGCCCCTCTGTTTCTCGCCCTCTGTTTCAGCCCCTCTGTTTCAGCCCCTCTGTGTCAGCCCCTCTGTTTCAGCCCCTCTGTTACTTGCCCTCTGTTTCTCGCCCTCTGTTTCAGCCCCTCTGTTTCAGCCCCTCTGTTTCAGCCCCTCTGTTTCAGCCCCTCTGTTTCTCGCCCTCTGTTTCTCGCCCTCTGTTTCTCGCTCTCTGTTTCTCGCCCTCTGTTTCTCGCCTCTGTTTCAGCCCCTCTGTTTCAGCCCCTCTGTTTCAGCCCCACTGTTTTTAGCCCCTCTGTTTCTCGCCCTCTGTTTCAGCCCGTCTGTTTCTCGCCCTCTGTTTCAGCCCCTCTGTTTCAGCCCCTCTGTATCAGCCCCTCTGTTTCAGCCCCTCTGTTTCTCGCCCTCTGTTTCTCGCCCTCTCTTTCAGCCCCTCTGTTTCAGCCCGTCTCTTTCAGCCCCTCTGTTTCAGCCCCGCTGTTTCTCGCCCTCTGTTTCTCGCCCTCTGTTTCTCGCCCTCTGTTTCTCGCCAACTGTTTCAGCCCCTCTGTTTCAGCCCCTCTGTTTCAGCCCCTCTGTTTCTCGCCCTCTGTTTCTCGCCCACTGTTTCTCGCCCTCTGTTTCAGCCCCTCTGTTTCAGCCCCTCTGTTTCAGCCCCTCTGTTTCAGCCCCTCTGTTTCTCGCCCTCTGTTTCTGCCCCTCTGTTTCAGCCCCTCTGTTTCAGCCCCTCTGTTTCCGCCCCTCTGTTTCTCGCCCTCTGTTTCAGCCCCTCTGTTTCAGCCCCTCTGTTTCAGCCCCTCTGTTTCTCGCCCTCTGTTTTCGCCCTCTGTTTCAGCCCCTCTGTTTCAGCCCCTCTGTTTCAGCCCCTCTGTTTCAGCTCCTCTGTTTCAGCCCCTCTGTTTCTCGCCCTCTGTTTCTAGCCCTCTGTTTCTCGCTCTCTGTTTCTCGCCCTCTGTTTCTCGCCCTGTGTTTCAGCCCCTCTGTTTCAGCCCCTCTGGTGCCGCCCCTCTGTTTCACCCCCTCTATTTCTCGCCCTCTGTTTCAGCCCCTCTGTTTCTCGCCCTCTGTTTCAGCCCCTCTGTTTCAGCCCCTCTGTATCAGCCCCTCTGTTTCAGCCCCTCTGTTTCAGCCCCTCTGTTTCTCGCCCTCTGTTTCTCGCCCTCTGTTTCTCGCCCTCTGTTTCAGCCCCTCTGTTTCAGCCCCTCTGTTTCAGCCCCTCTGTTTCAGCCCCTCTGTTTCTCGCCCTCTGTTTCAGCCCCTCTGTTTCAGCCCCTCTGTTTCAGCCTCTCTGTTTCAGCCCCTCTGTTTCTCGCCATCTGTTTCTCGCCCTCTGTTTCTCGCCCTCTGTTTCTCGTCCTCTGTTTCAGCCCCTCTGTTTCTCGCCCTCTGTTTCTCGCCCTCTGTTTCTCGCTCTCTGTTTCTCGCCCTCTGTTTCAGCACCTCTGTTTCAGCCCCTCTGTTTCAGCCACTCTGTTTCTCGCCCTCTGTTTCAGCCCCTCTGTTTCAGCCCCTCTGTTTCAGCCCCTCTGGTTCAGCCCCTCTGTATCAGCTCCTCTGTTTCTCGCCCTCTGTTTCTCGCCCACTGTTTCAGCCCCTCTGTTTCTCGCCCACTGTTTCAGCCCCTCTGTTTCTCGCCCTCTGTTTCAGCCACTCTGTTTCAGCCCCTCTGTTTCAGCCCCTCTGTTTCTCGCCCTCTGTTTCAGCTCCTCTGTTTCAGCCCCTCTGTTTCTCGCCCTCTGTTTCAGCCCCTCTGTTTCAGCCCCTCTGTTTCAGCCCCTCTGTTTCTTGCCCTCTGTTTCTCGCCCTCTGTTTCAGCCCCTCTGTTTCAGCCCCTCTGTTTCAGCCCCTCTGTTTCAGCCCCTCTGTTTCTCGCCCTCTGTTTCTCGCCCTCTGTTTCTCGCTCTCTGTTTCTCGCCCTCTGTTTCTCGCCTCTGTTTCAGCCCCTCTGTTTCAGCCCCTCTGTTTCAGCCCCTCTGTTTTTAGCCCCTCTGTTTCTCGCCCTCTGTTTCAGCCCGTCTGTTTCTCGCCCTCTGTTTCAGCCCCTCTGTTTCAGCCCCTCTGTATCAGCCCCTCTGTTTCAGCCCCTCTGTTTCTCGCCCTCTGTTTCTCGCCCTCTCTTTCAGCCCCTCTGTTTCAGCCCGTCTCTTTCAGCCCCTCTGTTTCAGCCCCTCTGTTTCTCGCCCTCTGTTTCTCGCCCTCTGTTTCTCGCCCTCTGTTTCTCGCCAACTGTTTCAGCCCCTCTGTTTCAGCCCCTCTGTTTCAGCCCCTCTGTTTCTCGCCCTCTGTTTCTCGCCCACTGTTTCTCGCCCTCTGTTTCAGCCCCTCTGTTTCAGCCCCTCTGTTTCAGCCCCTCTGTTTCAGCCCCTCTGTTTCTCGCCCTCTGTTTCTGCCCCTCTGTTTCAGCCCCTCTGTTTCAGCCCCTCTGTTTCCGCCCCTCTGTTTCTCGCCCTCTGTTTCAGCCCCTCTGTTTCAGCCCCTCTGTTTCAGCCCCTCTGTTTCTCGCCCTCTGTTTTCGCACTCTGTTTCAGCCCCTCTGTTTCAGCCCCTCTGTTTCAGCCCCTCTGTTTCAGCCTCTCTGTTTCTCGCCCTCTGTTTCAGCCCCTCTGTTTCAGCCCCTCTGTTTCAGCCCCTCTGTTTCAGCCCCTCTCTTTCTCGCTCTCTGTTTCTCGCCCTCTGTTTCTCGCCCTCTGTTTCTCGCCCTCTGTTTCTCGCCCTCTGTTTCAGCCCCTCTGTTTCAGCCCCTCTGTTTCTCGCCCTCTGTTTCAGCCCCTCTGTATCAGCCCCTCTGTTTCAGCCCCTCTGTATCAGCCCCTCTGTTTCAGTCCCTCAGTTTCTCGCCCTCTGTTTCAGCCCCTCTGTTTCAGCCCCTCTGTTTCAGCCCCTCTGTTTCAGCTCCTCTGTTTCTCGCCCTTTGTTTCAGCCCCTCTGTTTCTCGCCCTCTGTTTCAGCCACTCTGTTTCAACCCCTCTGTTTCAGCCCCTCTGTTTCTCGCCCTCTGTTTCAGCCCCACTGTTTCAGCCCCTCTGTTTCTCGCCCTCTGTTTCAGCCCCTCTGTTTCAGCCCCTCTGTATCAGCCCCTCTGTTTCATCCCTCTGATTCTCGCCCTCTGTTTCTCGGCCACTGTTTCAAACCCTCTGTTTCAGCCCCTCTGTTTCAGCCCCTCTGTTTCAGACCCTCTGTTTCAGCCCTTCTGTTTCTCGCCCTCTGTTTCTAGCCCTCTGTTTCTCGCTCTCTGTTTCTCGCCCTCTGTTTCTCGCCCTGTGTTTCAGCCCCTCTGTTTCAGCCCCTCTGGTGCCGCCCCTCTGTTTCACCCCCTCTGTTTCTCGCCCTCTGTTTCAGCCCCTCTGTTTCTCGCCCTCTGTTTCAGCCCCTCTGTTTCAGCCCCTCTGTATCAGCCCCTCTGTTTCAGCCCCTCTGTTTCAGCCCCTCTGTTTCTCGCCCTCTGTTTCTCGCCCTCTGTTTCTCGCCCTCTGTTTCAGCCCCTCTGTTTCAGCCCCTCTGTTTCAGCCCCTGTGTTTCAGCCCCTCTGTTTCTCGCCCTCTGTTTCAGCCCCTCTGTTTCAGCCCCTCTGTTTCAGCCCCTCTGTTTCAGCCCCTCTGTTTCAGCCCCTCTGTTTCTCGCCATCTGTTTCTCGCCCTCTGTTTCTCGCCCTCTGTTTCTCGCCCTCTGTTTCAGCCCCTCTGTTTCTCGCCCTCTGTTTCTCGCCCTCTGTTTCTCGCTCTCTGTTTCTCGCCCTCTGTTTCAGCACCTCTGTTTCAGCCCCTCTGTTTCAGCCACTCTGGTTCTCGCCCTCTGTTTCAGCCCCTCTGTTTCAGCCCCTCTGTTTCAGCCCCTCTGTTTCAGCCCCTCTGTATCAGCTCCTCTGTTTCTCGCCCTCTGTTTCTCGCCCACTGTTTCAGCCCCTCTGTTTCTCGCCCACTGTTTCAGCCCCTCTGTTTCTCGCCCTCTGTTTCAGCCACTCTGTTTCATCCCCTCTGTTTCAGCCCCTCTGTTTCTCGCCCTCTGTTTCAGCTCCTCTGTTTCAGCCCCTCTGTTTCTCGCCCTCTGTTTCAGCCCCTCTGTTTCAGCCCCTCTGTGTCAGCCCCTCTGTTTCAGCCCCTCTGTTTCTTGCCCTCTGTTTCTCGCCCTCTGTTTCAGCCCCTCTGTTTCAGCCCCTCTGTTTCAGCCCCTCTGTTTCAGCCCCTCTGTTTCTCGCCCTCTGTTTCTCGCCCTCTGTTTCTCGCTCTCTGTTTCTCGCCCTCTGTTTCTCGCCTCTGTTTCAGCCCCTCTGTTTCAGCCCCTCTGTTTCAGCCCCACTGTTTTTAGCCCCTCTGTTTCTCGCCCTCTGTTTCAGCCCGTCTGTTTCTCGCCCTCTGTTTCAGCCCCTCTGTTTCAGCCCCTCTGTATCAGCCCCTCTGTTTCAGCCCCTCTGTTTCTCGCCCTCTGTTTCTCGCCCTCTCTTTCAGCCCCTCTGTTTCAGCCCGTCTCTTTCAGCCCCTCTGTTTCAGCCCCGCTGTTTCTCGCCCTCTGTTTCTCGCCCTCTGTTTCTCGCCCTCTGTTTCTCGCCAACTGTTTCAGCCCCTCTGTTTCAGCCCCTCTGTTTCAGCCCCTCTGTTTCTCGCCCTCTGTTTCTCGCCCACTGTTTCTCGCCCTCTGTTTCAGCCCCTCTGTTTCAGCCCCTCTGTTTCAGCCCCTCTGTTTCAGCCCCTCTGTTTCTCGCCCTCTGATTCTGCCCCTCTGTTTCAGCCCCTCTGTTTCAGCCCCTCTGTTTCCGCCCCTCTGTTTCTCGCCCTCTGTTTCAGCCCCTCTGTTTCAGCCCCTCTGTTTCAGCCCCTCTGTTTCTCGCCCTCTGTTTTCGCCCTCTGTTTCAGCCCCTCTGTTTCAGCCCCTCTGTTTCAGCCCCTCTGTTTCAGCCTCTCTGTTTCTCGCCCTCTGTTTCAGCCCCTCTGTTTCAGCCCCTCTGTTTCAGCCCCTCTGTTTCAGCCCCTCTCTTTCTCGCTCTCTGTTTCTCGCCCTCTGTTTCTCGCCCTCTGTTTCTTGCCCTCTGTTTCTCGCCCTCTGTTTCATCCCCTCTGTTTCAGCCCCTCTGTTTCTCGCCCTCTGTTTCAGCCCCTCTGTATCAGCCCCTCTGTTTCAGCCCCTCTGTATCAGCCCCTCTGTTTCAGTCCCTCAGTTTCTCGCCCTCTGTTTCAGCCCCTCTGTTTCAGCCCCTCTGTTTCAGCCCCTCTGTTTCAGCTCCTCTGTTTCAGCCCCTCTGTTTCTCGCCCTCTGTTTCAGCCCCTCTGTTTCAGCCCCTCTGTTTCTCGCCCTCTGTTTCAGCCCCTCTGTTTCAGCCCCTCTGTTTCAGCCCCTCTGTTTCTCGCCCTCTGTTTCAGCCACTCTGTTTCAGCCCCTCTGTTTCTCGCCCTCTGTTTCAGCCCCTCTGTTTCAGCCCCTCTGTATCAGCCCCTCGGTTTCAGACCCTCTGTTTCTCGCCCTCTGTTTCTCGCCCTCTGTTTCTCGCCCTCTGTTTCTCGCCCTCTGTTTCTCGCCCTCTGTTTCAGCCCCTCTGTTTCAGCCCCTCTGTTTCTCGCCCTCTGTTTCTCGCCCACTGTTTCTCGCCCTCTGTTTCAGCCCCTCTGTTTCAGCCCCTCTGTTTCAGCCCCTTTGTTTCAGCCCCTCTGTTTCTCGCCCTCTGTTTCAGCCCCTCTGTTTCAGCCCCTCTGTTTCAGCCCCTCTGTTTCAGCCCCTCTGTTTCTCGCCCACTGTTTCAGCCCCTCTGTTTCAGCCCCTCTGTTTCAGCCCCTCTGTTTCTCGCCCTCTGTTTCTCGCCCTCTGTTTCAGCCCCTCTGTTTCAGCCCCTCTGTTTCAGCCCCTCTGTTTCAGCCTCTCTGTTTCTCGCCCTCTGTTTCAGCCCCTCTGTTTCAGCCCCTCTGTTTCAGCCCCTCTGTTTCTCGCTCTCTGTTTCTCGCCCTCTGTTTCTCACCCTCTGTTTCTCGCCCTCTGTTTCTCGCCCTCTGTTTCAGCCCCTCTTTTTCAGCCCCTCTGTTTCTCGCCCTCTGTTTCTCGCCCTCTGTTTCTCGCCCTCTGTTTCAGCCCCTCTGTATCAGCCCCTCCGTTTCAGCCCCTCTGTTTCTCGACCTCTGTTTCAGCCCCTCTGTTTCAGCCCCTCTGTTTCAGCCCCTCTGTTTCAGCTCCTCTGTTTCTCGCCCTCTGTTTCAGCCCCTATGTTTCAGCCCCTCTGTTTCTCGCCCTCTGTTTCAGCCCCTCTGTTTCAGCCCCTCTGTTTCAGCCCCTCTGTTTCTCGCCCTCTGTTTCAGCCCCTCTGTTTCAGCCCCTCTGTTTCAGCCCCTCTGTTTCTCGCCCTCTGTTTCTCGCCCTCTGTTTCAGCCCCTCTGTTTCAGCCCCTCTGTTTCAGCCCCTCTGTTTCAGCCTCTGTGTTTATCGCCCTCTGTTTCAGCCCCTCTGTTTCAGCCCCTCTGTTTCAGCCCCTCTGTTTCTCGCTCTCTGTTTCTCGCCCTCTGTTTCTCACCCTCTGTTTCTCGCCCTCTGTTTCAGCCCCTCTGTTTCAGCCCCTCTGTTTCAGCCCCTCTGTTTCAGCTCCTCTGTTTCTCGCCCTCTGTTTCTCGCCCTCTGTTTCAGCCCCTCTGTTTCTCGCCCTCTGTTTCAGCCCCTCTGTTTCTCGCCCTATGTTTCAGCCCCTCTGTTTCAGCCCTTCTGTTTCAGCCCCTCTGTGTCTCGCCCTCTGTTTCAGCCACTCTGTTTCAGCCCCTCTGTTTCTCGCCCTCTGTATCAGCCCCTCTGTTTCAGCCCCTCTGTATCAGCCCCTCTGTTTCAGCCCCTCTGTTTCTCGCCCTCTGTTTCAGCCCCTCTGTTTCAGCCCCTCTGTTTCAGCCCCTCTGTTTCAGCTCCTCTGTTTCTCGCCCTCTGTTTCTCGCCCTCTGTTTCAGCCCCTCTGTTTCTCGCCCTCTGTTTCAGCCCCTCTGTTTCTCGCCCTATGTTTCAGCCCCTCTGTTTCAGCCCTTCTGTTTCAGCCCCTCTGTGTCTCGCCCTCTGTTTCAGCCACTCTGTTTCAGCCCCTCTGTTTCTCGCCCTCTGTATCAGCCCCTCTGTTTCAGCCCCTCTGTATCAGCCCCTCTGTTTCAGCCCCTCTGTTTCTCGCCCTCTGTTTCAGCCCCTCTGTTTCAGCCCCTCTGTTTCAGCCCCTCTGTTTCAGCTCCTCTGTTTCTCGCCCTCTGTTTCTCGCCCTCTGTTTCAGCCCCTCTGTTTCTCGCCCTCTGTTTCAGCCCCTCTGTTTCTCGCCCTATGTTTCAGCCCCTCTGTTTCAGCCCTTCTGTTTCAGCCCCTCTGTGTCTCGCCCTCTGTTTCAGCCACTCTGTTTCAGCCCATCTGTTTCTCGCCCTCTGTATCAGCCCCTCTGTTTCAGCCCCTCTGTATCAGCCCCTCTGTTTCAGCCCCTCTGTTTCTCGCCCTCTGTTTCTCGCCCTCTGTTTCAAACCCTCTGTTTCAGCCCCTCTGTTTCAGCCCCTCTGTTTCAGCCCCTCTGTTTCAGCCCCTCTGTTTCTCGCCCTCTGTTTCTAGCCCTCTGTTTCTCGCTCTCTGTTTCTCGCCCTCTGTTTCTCGCCCTGTGTTTCAGCCCCTCTGTTTCAGCCCCTCTGGTTCAGCCCCTCTGTTTCAGCCCCTCTGTTTCAGCCCCTCTGTTTCTCGCCCTCTGTTTCTCGACCTCTGTTTCAGCCCCTCTGTTTCTCGCCCACTGTTTCAGCCCCTCTGTTTCAGCCCCACGGTTTCTCGCCCTCTGTTTCTCGCTCTCTGTTTCTCGCCCTCTGTTTCCGGCCCTCTGTTTCAGCCCCTCTGTTTCAGCCCCTCTGTTTCAGCCCCTCTGTTTATAGCCCCTCTGTTTCTCGCCCTCTGTTTCAGCCCCTCTGTTTCTCGCCCTCTGTTTCAGCCCCTCTGTTTCAGCCCCTCTGTTTCAGCCCCTCTGTTTCAGCTCCTCTGTTTCTCGCCCTCTGTTTCCCGCCCTCTTTTTCAGCCGCTCTGTTTCTCGCCCTCTGTTTCAGCCCCTCAGTTTCTCGCCCTCTGTTTCAGCCACTCTGTTTCAACCCCTCTGTTTCAGCCCCTCTGTTTCTCGCCCTCTGTTTCAGCCCCACTGTTTCAGCCCCTCTGTTTCTCGCCCTCTGTTTCAGCCCCTCTGTTTCAGCCCCTCTGTATCAGCCCCTCTGTTTCATCCCTCTGATTCTCGCCCTCTGTTTCTCGCCCACTGTTTCAAACCCTCTGTTTCAGCCCCTCTGTTTCAGCCCCTCTGTTTCAGACCCTCTGTTTCAGCCCCTCTGTTTCTCGCCCTCTGTTTCTAGCCCTCTGTTTCTCGCTCTCTGTTTCTCGCCCTCTGTTTCTCGCCCTGTGTTTCAGACCCTCTGTTTCAGCTCCTCTGGTGCCGCCCCTCTGTTTCACCCCCTCTGTTTCTCGCCCTCTGTTTCAGCCCCTCTGTTTCTCGCCCTCTGTTTCAGCCCCTCTGTTTCAGCCCCTCTGTATCAGCCCCTCTGTTTCAGCCCCTCTGTTTCAGCCCCTCTGTTTCTCGCCCTCTGTTTCTCGCCCTCTGTTTCTCGCCCTCTGTTTCAGCCCCTCTGTTTCAGCCCCTCTGTTTCAGCCCCTCTGTTTCAGCCCCTCTGTTTCTCGCCCTCTGTTTCAGCCCCTCTGTTTCAGCCCCTCTGTTTCAGCCCGTCTGTTTCAGCCCCTCTGTTTCTCGCCATCTGTTTCTCGCCCTCTGTTTCTCGCCCTCTGTTTCTCGCCCTCTGTTTCAGCCCCTCTGTTTCTCGCCCTCTGTTTCTCGCCCTCTGTTTCTCGCTCTCTGTTTCTCGCCCTCTGTTTCAGCACCTCTGTTTCAGCCCCTCTGTTTCAGCCACTCTGTTTCTCGCCCTCTGTTTCAGCCCCTCTGTTTCAGCCCCTCTGTTTCAGCCCCTCTGGTTCAGCCCCTCTGTATCAGCTCCTCTGTTTCTCGCCCTCTGTTTCTCGCCCACTGTTTCAGCCCCTCTGTTTCTCGCCCACTGTTTCAGCCCCTCTGTTTCTCGCCCTCTGTTTCAGCCACTCTGTTTCAGCCCCTCTGTTTCAGCCCCTCTGTTTCTCGCCCTCTGTTTCAGCTCCTCTGTTTCAGCCCCTCTGTTTCTCGCCCTCTGTTTCAGCCCCTCTGTTTCAGCCCCTCTGTTTCAGCCCCTCTGTTTCTTGCCCTCTGTTTCTCGCCCTCTGTTTCAGCCCCTCTGTTTCAGCCCCTCTGTTTCAGCCCCTCTGTTTCAGCCCCTCTGTTTCTCGCCCTCTGTTTCTCGCCCTCTGTTTCTCGCTCTCTGTTTCTCGCACTCTGTTTCAAGCCTCTGTTTCAGCCCCTCTGTTTCAGCCCCTCTGTTTCAGCCCCTCTGTTTTTAGCCCCTCTGTTTCTCGCCCTCTGTTTCAGCCCGTCTGTTTCTCGCCCTCTGTTTCAGCCCCTCTGTTTCAGCCCCTCTGTATCAGCCCCTCTGTTTCAGCCCCTCTGTTTCTCGCCCTCTGTTTCTCGCCCTCTCTTTCAGCCCCTCTGTTTCAGCCCGTCTCTTTCAGCCCCTCTGTTTCAGCCCCTCTGTTTCTCGCCCTCTGTTTCTCGCCCTCTGTTTCTCGCCCTCTGTTTCTCGCCAACTGTTTCAGCCCCTCTGTTTCAGCCCCTCTGTTTCAGCCCCTCTGTTTCTCGCCCTCTGTTTCTCGCCCACTGTTTCTCGCCCTCTGTTTCAGCCCCTCTGTTTCAGCCCCTCTGTTTCAGCCCCTCTGTTTCAGCCCCTCTGTTTCTCGCCCTCTGTTTCAGCCCCTCTGTTTCAGCCCCTCTGTTTCAGCCCCTCTGTTTCCGCCCCTCTGTTTCTCGCCCTCTGTTTCAGCCCCTCTGTTTCAGCCCCTCTGTTTCAGCCCCTCTGTTTCTCGCCCTCTGTTTTCGCCCTCTGTTTCAGCCCCTCTGTTTCAGCCCCTCTGTTTCAGCCCCTCTGTTTCAGCCTCTCTGTTTCTCGCCCTCTGTTTCAGCCCCTCTGTTTCAGCCCCTCTGTTTCAGCCCCTCTGTTTCAGCCCCTCTCTTTCTCGCTCTCTGTTTCTCGCCCTCTGTTTCTCGCCCTCTGTTTCTCGCCCTCTGTTTCTCGCCCTCTGTTTCAGCCCCTCTGTTTCAGCCCCTCTGTTTCTCGCCCTCTGTTTCAGCCCCTCTGTATCAGCCCCTCTGTTTCAGCCCCTCTGTATCAGCCCCTCTGTTTCAGTCCCTCAGTTTCTCGCCCTCTGTTTCAGCCCCTCTGTTTCAGCCCCTCTGTTTCAGCCCCTCTGTTTCAGCTCCTCTGTTTCTCGCCCTTTGTTTCAGCCCCTCTGTTTCTCGCCCTCTGTTTCAGCCCCTCTGTTTCTCGCCCTCTGTTTCAGCCCCTCTGTTTCAGCCCCTCTGTTTCAGCCCCTCTGTTTCTCGCCCTCTGTTTCAGCCACTCTGTTTCAGCCCCTCTGTTTCTCGCCCTCTGTTTCAGCCCCTCTGTTTCAGCCCCTCTGTATCAGCCCCTCTGTATCAGCCCCTCTGTTTCTCGCCCTCTGTTTCTCGCCCTCTGTTTCTCGCCCTCTGTTTCTCGCCCTCTGTTTCAGCCCCTCTGTTTCAGCCCCTCTGTTTCTCGCCCTCTGTTTCTCGCCCACTGTTTCTCGCCCTCTGTTTCAGCCCCTCTGTTTCAGCCCCTCTGTTTCAGCCCCTTTGTTTCAGCCCCTCTGTTTCTCGCCCTCTGTTTCAGCCCCTCTGTTTCAGCCCCTCTGTTTCAGCCCCTCTGTTTCAGCCCCTCTGTTTCTCGCCCACTGTTTCAGCCCCTCTGTTTCAGAACCTCTGTTTCAGCCCCTCTGTTTCTCGCCCTCTTTTTCTCGCCCTCTGTTTCAGCCCCTCTGTTTCAGCCCCTCTGTATCAGCACCTCTGTTTCAGCCTCTGTGTTTCTCGCCCTCTGTTTCAGCCCCTCTGTTTCAGCCCCTCTGTTTCAGCCCCTCTGTTTCTCGCTCTCTGTTTCTCGCCCTCTGTTTCTCACCCTCTGTTTCTCGCCCTCTGTTTCTCGCCCTCTGTTTCAGCCCCTCTTTTTCAGCCCCTCTGTTTCTCGCCCTCTGTTTCTCGCCCTCTGTTTCTCGCCCTCTGTTTCAGCCCCTCTGTATCAGCCCCTCCGTTTCAGCCCCTCTGTTTCTCGCCCTCTGTTTAAGCCCCTCTGTTTCAGCCCCTCTGTTTCAGCCCCTCTGTTTCAGCTCCTCTGTTTCTCGCCCTCTGTTTCTCGCCCTCTGTTTCAGCCCCTCTGTTTCTCGCCCTCTGTTTCAGCCCCTCTGTTTCTCGCCCTATGTTTCAGCCCCTCTGTTTCAGCCCTTCTGTTTCAGCCCCTCTGTGTCTCGCCCTCTGTTTCAGCCACTCTGTTTCAGCCCCTCTGTTTCTCGCCCTCTGTATCAGCCCCTCTGTTTCAGCCCCTCTGTATCAGCCCCTCTGTTTCAGCCCCTCTGTTTCTCGCCCTCTGTTTCTCGCCCTCTGTTTCAAACCCTCTGTTTCAGCCCCTCTGTTTCAGCCCCTCTGTTTCAGCCCCTCTGTTTCAGCCCCTCTGTTTCTCGCCCTCTGTTTCTAGCCCTCTGTTTCTCGCTCTCTGTTTCTCGCCCTCTGTTTCTCGCCCTGTGTTTCAGCCCCTCTGTTTCAGCCCCTCTGGTTCAGCCCCTCTGTTTCAGCCCCTCTGTTTCAGCCCCTCTGTTTCTCGCCCTCTGTTTCTCGACCTCTGTTTCAGCCCCTCTGTTTCTCGCCCACTGTTTCAGCCCCTCTGTTTCAGCCCCTCTGTATCAGCCCCTCTGTTTCAGCCCCACTGTTTCTCGCCCTCTGTTTCTCGCTCTCTGTTTCTCGCCCTCTGTTTCCGGCCCTCTGTTTCAGCCCCTCTGTTTCAGCCCCTCTGTTTCAGCCCCTCTGTTTATAGCCCCTCTGTTTCTCGCCCTCTGTTTCAGCCCCTCTGTTTCTCGCCCTCTGTTTCAGCCCCTCTGTTTCAGCCCCTCTGTTTCAGCCACTCTGTTTCAGCCCCTCTGTTTCTCGCCCTCTGTTTCTCGCCCTCTGTTTCAGCCCCTCTGTTTCAGCCCGTCTCTTTCAGCCCCTCTGTTTAAGCCCCTCTGTTTCTCGCCCTCTGTTTCTCGCCCTCTGTTTCTCGCCCTCTGTTTCTCGCCCTATGTTTCAGCCCCTCTGTTTCAGCCCCTCTGTTTCAGCCCCTCTGTTTCTCGCCCTCTGTTTCTCGCCCACTGTTTCTCGCCCTCTGTTTCAGCCCCTCTGTTTCAGCCCCTCTGTTTCAGACCCTCTGTTCAGCCCCTCTGTTTCAGCCCCTCTGTTTCAGCCCCTCTGTTTCAGCCCCTCTGTTTCAGCCCCTCTGTTTCTCGCCCTCTGTTTCAGCCCCTCTGTTTCAGCCCCTCTGTTTCTCGCCCTCTGTTTCGCGCCCTCTGTTTCTCGCCCTCTTTTTCAGCCCCTCTGTTTCAGCCCCTCTGTTTCAGCCCCTCTGTTTCTAGCCCTCTGTTTCTCGCCCTCTGTTTCAGCCCCTGTGTTTCAGCCCCTCTGTTTCAGCCCCTCTGTTTCTCGCTCTCTGTTTCTCGCCCTCTGTTTCTCGCCCATTGTTTCTCGCCCTCTGTTTTTCGCCCTCTGTTTCAGCACCTCTGTTTCAGCCCGTCTGTTTCTCGCCCTCTGTTTCTCGCCCTCTGTTTGTCGCCCTCTGTTTCAGCCCCTCTGTATCAGCCCCTCTGTTTCAGCCCCTCTGGTTCAGCCCCTCTGTTTCAGCCCCTCTGTTTCAGCCCCTCTGTTTCTCGCCCTCTGTTTCTCGACCTCTGTTTCAGCCCCTCTGTTTCTCGCCCACTGTTTCAGCCCCTCTGTTTCAGCCCCACGGTTTCTCGCCCTCTGTTTCTCGCTCTCTGTTTCTCGCCCTCTGTTTCCGGCCCTCTGTTTCAGCCCCTCTGTTTCAGCCCCTCTGTTTCAGCCCCTCTGTTTATAGCCCCTCTGTTTCTCGCCCTCTGTTTCAGCCCCTCTGTTTCTCGCCCTCTGTTTCAGCCCCTCTGTTTCAGCCCCTCTGTTTCAGCCCCTCTGTTTCAGCTCCTCTGTTTCTCGCCCTCTGTTTCCCGCCCTCTTTTTCAGCCGCTCTGTTTCTCGCCCTCTGTTTCAGCCCCTCAGTTTCTCGCCCTCTGTTTCAGCCACTCTGTTTCAACCCCTCTGTTTCAGCCCCTCTGTTTCTCGCCCTCTGTTTCAGCCCCACTGTTTCAGCCCCTCTGTTTCTCGCCCTCTGTTTCAGCCCCTCTGTTTCAGCCCCTCTGTATCAGCCCCTCTGTTTCATCCCTCTGATTCTCGCCCTCTGTTTCTCGCCCACTGTTTCAAACCCTCTGTTTCAGCCCCTCTGTTTCAGCCCCTCTGTTTCAGACCCTCTGTTTCAGCCCCTCTGTTTCTCGCCCTCTGTTTCTAGCCCTCTGTTTCTCGCTCTCTGTTTCTCGCCCTCTGTTTCTCGCCCTGTGTTTCAGCCCCTCTGTTTCAGCCCCTCTGGTGCCGCCCCTCTGTTTCACCCCCTCTGTTTCTCGCCCTCTGTTTCAGCCCCTCTGTTTCTCGCCCTCTGTTTCAGCCCCTCTGTTTCAGCCCCTCTGTATCAGCCCCTCTGTTTCAGCCCCTCTGTTTCAGCCCCTCTGTTTCTCGCCCTCTGTTTCTCGCCCTCTGTTTCTCGCCCTCTGTTTCAGCCCCTCTGTTTCAGCCCCTCTGTTTCATCCCCTCTGTTTCAGCCCCTCTGTTTCTCGCCCTCTGTTTCAGCCCCTCTGTTTCAGCCCCTCTGTTTCAGCCCGTCAGTTTCAGCCCCTCTGTTTCTCGCCATCTGTTTCTCGCCCTCTGTTTCTCGCCCTCTGTTTCTCGCCCTCTGTTTCAGCCCCTCTGTTTCTCGCCCTCTGTTTCTCGCCCTCTGTTTCTCGCTCTCTGTTTCTCGCCCTCTGTTTCAGCACCTCTGTTTCAGCCCCTCTGTTTCAGCCACTCTGTTTCTCGCCCTCTGTTTCAGCCCCTCTGTTTCAGCCCCTCTGTTTCAGCCCCTCTGGTTCAGCCCCTCTGTATCAGCTCCTCTGTTTCTCGCCCTCAATTTCTCGCCCACTGTTTCAGCCCCTCTGTTTCTCGCCCACTGTTTCAGCCCCTCTGTTTCTCGCCCTCTGTTTCAGCCACTCTGTTTCAGCCCCTCTGTTTCAGCCCCTCTGTTTCTCGCCCTCTGTTTCAGCTCCTCTGTTTCAGCCCCTCTGTTTCTCGCCCTCTGTTTCAGCCCCTCTGTTTCAGCCCCTCTGTTTCAGCCCCTCTGTTTCTTGCCCTCTGTTTCTCGCCCTCTGTTTCAGCCCCTCTGTTTCAGCCCCTCTGTTTCAGCCCCTCTGTTTCAGCTCCTCTGTTTCTCGCCCTCTGTTTCTCGCCCTCTGTTTCTCGCTCTCTGTTTCTCGCCCTCTGTTTCTCGCCTCTGTTTCAGCCCCTCTGTTTCAGCCCCTCTGTTTCAGCCCCTCTGTTTTTAGCCCCTCTGTTTCTCGCCCTCTGTTTCAGCCCGTCTGTTTCTCGCCCTCTGTTTCAGCCCCTCTGTTTCAGCCCCTCTGTATCAGCCCCTCTGTTTCAGCCCCTCTGTTTCTCGCCCTCTGTTTCTCGCCCTCTCTTTCAGCCCCTCTGTTTCAGCCCGTCTCTTTCAGCCCCTCTGTTTCAGCCCCTCTGTTTCTCGCCCTCTGTTTCTCGCCCTCTGTTTCTCGCCCTCTGTTTCTCGCCAACTGTTTCAGCCCCTCTGTTTCAGCCCCTCTGTTTCAGCCCCTCTGTTTCTCGCCCTCTGTTTCTCGCCCACTGTTTCTCGCCCTCTGTTTCAGCCCCTCTGTTTCAGCCCCTCTGTTTCAGCCCCTCTGTTTCAGCCCCTCTGTTTCTCGCCCTCTGTTTCTGCCCCTCTGTTTCAAACCCTCTGTTTCAGCCCCTCTGTTTCCGCCCCTCTGTTTCTCGCCCTCTGTTTCAGCCCCTCTGTTTCAGCCCCTCTGTTTCAGCCCCTCTGTTTCTCGCCCTCTGTTTTCGCCCTCTGTTTCAGCCCCTCTGTTTCAGCCCCTCTGTTTCAGCCCCTCTGTTTCAGCCTCTCTGTTTCTCGCCCTCTGTTTCAGCCCCTCTGTTTCAGCCCCTCTGTTTCAGCCCCTCTGTTTCAGCCCCTCTCTTTCTCGCTCTCTGTTTCTCGCCCTCTGTTTCTCGCCCTCTGTTTCTCGCCCTCTGTTTCTCGCCCTCTGTTTCAGCCCCTCTGTTTCAGCCCCTCTGTTTCTCGCCCTCTGTTTCAGCCCCTCTGTATCAGCCCCTCTGTTTCAGCCCCTCTGTATCAGCCCCTCTGTTTCAGTCCCTCAGTTTCTCGCCCTCTGTTTCAGCCCCTCTGTTTCAGCCCCTCTGTTTCAGCCCCTCTGTTTCAGCTCCTCTGTTTCTCGCCCTTTGTTTCAGCCCCTCTGTTTCTCGCCCTCTGTTTCTCGCCCACTGTTTCTCGCCCTCTGTTTCAGCCCCTCTGTTTCAGCCCCTCTGTTTCAGCCCCTCTGTTTCAGCCCCTCTGTTTCTCGCCCTCTGATTCTGCCCCTCTGTTTCAGCCCCTCTGTTTCAGCCCCTCTGTTTCCGCCCCTCTGTTTCTCGCCCTCTGTTTCAGCCCCTCTGTTTCAGCCCCTCTGTTTCAGCCCCTCTGTTTCTCGCCCGCTGTTTTCACCCTCTGTTTCAGCCCCTCTGTTTCAGCCCCTCTGTTTCAGCCCCTCTGTTTCAGCCTCTCTGTTTCTCGCCCTCTGTTTCAGCCCCTCTGTTTCAGCCCCTCTGTTTCAGCCCCTCTGTTTCAGCCCCTCTCTTTCTCGCTCTCTGTTTCTCGCCCTCTGTTCCTCGCCCTCTGTTTCTTGCCCTCTGTTTCTCGCCCTCTGTTTCATCCCCTCTGTTTCAGCCCCTCTGTTTCTCGCCCTCTGTTTCAGCCCCTCTGTATCAGCCCCTCTGTTTCAGCCCCTCTGTATCAGCCCCTCTGTTTCAGTCCCTCAGTTTCTCGCCCTCTGTTTCAGCCCCTCTGTTTCAGCCCCTCTGTTTCAGCCCCTCTGTTTCAGCTCCTCTGTTTCAGCCCCTCTGTTTCTCGCCCTCTGTTTCAGCCCCTCTGTTTCAGCCCCTCTGTTTCTCGCCCTCTGTTTCAGCCCCTCTGTTTCAGCCCCTCTGTTTCAGCCCCTCTGTTTCTCGCCCTCTGTTTCAGCCACTCTGTTTCAGCCCCTCTGTTTCTCGCCCTCTGTTTCAGCCCCTCTGTTTCAGCCCCTCTGTATCAGCCCCTCGGTTTCAGACCCTCTGTTTCTCGCCCTCTGTTTCTCGCCCTCTGTTTCTCGCCCTCTGTTTCTCGCCCTCTGTTTCTCGCCCTCTGTTTCAGCCCCTCTGTTTCAGCCCCTCTGTTTCTCGCCCTCTGTTTCTCGCCCACTGTTTCTCGCCCTCTGTTTCAGCCCCTCTGTTTCAGCCCCTCTGTTTCAGCCCCTTTGTTTCAGCCCCTCTGTTTCTCGCCCTCTGTTTCAGCCCCTCTGTTTCAGCCCCTCTGTTTCAGCCCCTCTGTTTCAGCCCCTCTGTTTCTCGCCCACTGTTTCAGCCCCTCTGTTTCAGCCCCTCTGTTTCACCCCTCTGTTTCTCGCCCTCTGTTTCTCGCCCTCTGTTTCAGCCCCTCTGTTTCAGCCCCTCTGTTTCAGCCCCTCTGTTTCAGCCTCTCTGTTTCTCGCCCTCTGTTTCAGCCCCTCTGTTTCAGCCCCTCTGTTTCAGCCCCTCTGTTTCTCGCTCTCTGTTTCTCGCCCTCTGTTTCTCACCCTCTGTTTCTCGCCCTCTGTTTCTCGCCCTCTGTTTCAGCCCCTCTTTTTCAGCCCCTCTGTTTCTCGCCCTCTGTTTCTCGCCCTCTGTTTCTCGCCCTCTGTTTCAGCCCCTCTGTATCAGCCCCTCCGTTTCAGCCCCTCTGTTTCTCGACCTCTGTTTCAGCCCCTCTGTTTCAGCCCCTCTGTTTCAGCCCCTCTGTTTCAGCTCCTCTGTTTCTCGCCCTCTGTTTCAGCCCCTATGTTTCAGCCCCTCTGTTTCTCGCCCTCTGTTTCAGCCCCTCTGTTTCAGCCCCTCTGTTTCAGCCCCTCTGTTTCTCGCCCTCTGTTTCAGCCCCTCTGTTTCAGCCCCTCTGTTTCAGCCCCTCTGTTTCTCGCCCTCTGTTTCTCGCCCTCTGTTTCAGCCCCTCTGTTTCAGCCCCTCTGTTTCAGCCCCTCTGTTTCAGCCTCTGTGTTTATCGCCCTCTGTTTCAGCCCCTCTGTTTCAGCCCCTCTGTTTCAGCCCCTCTGTTTCTCGCTCTCTGTTTCTCGCCCTCTGTTTCTCACCCTCTGTTTCTCGCCCTCTGTTTCAGCCCCTCTGTTTCAGCCCCTCTGTTTCAGCCCCTCTGTTTCAGCTCCTCTGTTTCTCGCCCTCTGTTTCTCGCCCTCTGTTTCAGCCCCTCTGTTTCTCGCCCTCTGTTTCAGCCCCTCTGTTTCTCGCCCTATGTTTCAGCCCCTCTGTTTCAGCCCTTCTGTTTCAGCCCCTCTGTGTCTCGCCCTCTGTTTCAGCCACTCTGTTTCAGCCCCTCTGTTTCTCGCCCTCTGTATCAGCCCCTCTGTTTCAGCCCCTCTGTATCAGCCCCTCTGTTTCAGCCCCTCTGTTTCTCGCCCTCTGTTTCAGCCCCTCTGTTTCAGCCCCTCTGTTTCAGCCCCTCTGTTTCAGCTCCTCTGTTTCTCGCCCTCTGTTTCTCGCCCTCTGTTTCAGCCCCTCTGTTTCTCGCCCTCTGTTTCAGCCCCTCTGTTTCTCGCCCTATGTTTCAGCCCCTCTGTTTCAGCCCTTCTGTTTCAGCCCCTCTGTGTCTCGCCCTCTGTTTCAGCCACTCTGTTTCAGCCCCTCTGTTTCTCGCCCTCTGTATCAGCCCCTCTGTTTCAGCCCCTCTGTATCAGCCCCTCTGTTTCAGCCCCTCTGTTTCTCGCCCTCTGTTTCAGCCCCTCTGTTTCAGCCCCTCTGTTTCAGCCCCTCTGTTTCAGCTCCTCTGTTTCTCGCCCTCTGTTTCTCGCCCTCTGTTTCAGCCCCTCTGTTTCTCGCCCTCTGTTTCAGCCCCTCTGTTTCTCGCCCTATGTTTCAGCCCCTCTGTTTCAGCCCTTCTGTTTCAGCCCCTCTGTGTCTCGCCCTCTGTTTCAGCCACTCTGTTTCAGCCCCTCTGTTTCTCGCCCTCTGTATCAGCCCCTCTGTTTCAGCCCCTCTGTATCAGCCCCTCTGTTTCAGCCCCTCTGTTTCTCGCCCTCTGTTTCTCGCCCTCTGTTTCAAACCCTCTGTTTCAGCCCCTCTGTTTCAGCCCCTCTGTTTCAGCCCCTCTGTTTCAGCCCCTCTGTTTCTCGCCCTCTGTTTCTAGCCCTCTGTTTCTCGCTCTCTGTTTCTCGCCCTCTGTTTCTCGCCCTGTGTTTCAGCCCCTCTGTTTCAGCCCCTCTGGTTCAGCCCCTCTGTTTCAGCCCCTCTGTTTCAGCCCCTCTGTTTCTCGCCCTCTGTTTCTCGACCTCTGTTTCAGCCCCTCTGTTTCTCGCCCACTGTTTCAGCCCCTCTGTTTCAGCCCCACGGTTTCTCGCCCTCTGTTTCTCGCTCTCTGTTTCTCGCCCTCTGTTTCCGGCCCTCTGTTTCAGCCCCTCTGTTTCAGCCCCTCTGTTTCAGCCCCTCTGTTTATAGCCCCTCTGTTTCTCGCCCTCTGTTTCAGCCCCTCTGTTTCTCGCCCTCTGTTTCAGCCCCTCTGTTTCAGCCCCTCTGTTTCAGCCCCTCTGTTTCAGCTCCTCTGTTTCTCGCCCTCTGTTTCCCGCCCTCTTTTTCAGCCGCTCTGTTTCTCGCCCTCTGTTTCAGCCCCTCAGTTTCTCGCCCTCTGTTTCAGCCACTCTGTTTCAACCCCTCTGTTTCAGCCCCTCTGTTTCTCGCCCTCTGTTTCAGCCCCACTGTTTCAGCCCCTCTGTTTCTCGCCCTCTGTTTCAGCCCCTCTGTTTCAGCCCCTCTGTATCAGCCCCTCTGTTTCATCCCTCTGATTCTCGCCCTCTGTTTCTCGCCCACTGTTTCAAACCCTCTGTTTCAGCCCCTCTGTTTCAGCCCCTCTGTTTCAGACCCTCTGTTTCAGCCCCTCTGTTTCTCGCCCTCTGTTTCTAGCCCTCTGTTTCTCGCTCTCTGTTTCTCGCCCTCTGTTTCTCGCCCTGTGTTTCAGCCCCTCTGTTTCAGCCCCTCTGGTGCCGCCCCTCTGTTTCACCCCCTCTGTTTCTCGCCCTCTGTTTCAGCCCCTCTGTTTCTCGCCCTCTGTTTCAGCCCCTCTGTTTCAGCCCCTCTGTATCAGCCCCTCTGTTTCAGCCCCTCTGTTTCAGCCCCTCTGTTTCTCGCCCTCTGTTTCTCGCCCTCTGTTTCTCGCCCTCTGTTTCAGCCCCTCTGTTTCAGCCCCTCTGTTTCAGCCCCTCTGTTTCAGCCCCTCTGTTTCTCGCCCTCTGTTTCAGCCCCTCTGTTTCAGCCCCTCTGTTTCAGCCCGTCTGTTTCAGCCCCTCTGTTTCTCGCCATCTGTTTCTCGCCCTCTGTTTCTCGCCCTCTGTTTCTCGCCCTCTGTTTCAGCCCCTCTGTTTCTCGCCCTCTGTTTCTCGCCCTCTGTTTCTCGCTCTCTGTTTCTCGCCCTCTGTTTCAGCACCTCTGTTTCAGCCCCTCTGTTTCAGCCACTCTGTTTCTCGCCCTCTGTTTCAGCCCCTCTGTTTCAGCCCCTCTGTTTCAGCCCCTCTGGTTCAGCCCCTCTGTATCAGCTCCTCTGTTTCTCGCCCTCTGTTTCTCGCCCACTGTTTCAGCCCCTCTGTTTCTCGCCCACTGTTTCAGCCCCTCTGTTTCTCGCCCTCTGTTTCAGCCACTCTGTTTCAGCCCCTCTGTTTCAGCCCCTCTGTTTCTCGCCCTCTGTTTCAGCTCCTCTGTTTCAGCCCCTCTGTTTCTCGCCCTCTGTTTCAGCCCCTCTGTTTCAGCCCCTCTGTTTCAGCCCCTCTGTTTCTTGCCCTCTGTTTCTCGCCCTCTGTTTCAGCCCCTCTGTTTCAGCCCCTCTGTTTCAGCCCCTCTGTTTCAGCCCCTCTGTTTCTCGCCCTCTGTTTCTCGCCCTCTGTTTCTCGCTCTCTGTTTCTCGCCCTCTGTTTCTCGCCTCTGTTTCAGCCCCTCTGTTTCAGCCCCTCTGTTTCAGCCCCTCTGTTTTTAGCCCCTCTGTTTCTCGCCCTCTGTTTCAGCCCCTCTGTTTCTCGCCCTCTGTTTCAGCCCCTCTGTTTCAGCCCCTCTGTATCAGCCCCTCTGTTTCAGCCCCTCTGTTTCTCGCCCTCTGTTTCTCGCCCTCTCTTTCAGCCCCTCTGTTTCAGCCCGTCTCTTTCAGCCCCTCTGTTTCAGCCCCTCTGTTTCTCGCCCTCTGTTTCTCGCCCTCTGTTTCTCGCCCTCTGTTTCTCGCCAACTGTTTCAGCCCCTCTGTTTCAGCCCCTCTGTTTCAGCCCCTCTGTTTCTCGCCCTCTGTTTCTCGCCCACTGTTTCTCGCCCTCTGTTTCATGCCCTCTGTTTCAGCCCCTCTGTTTCAGCCCCTCTGTTTCAGCCCCTCTGTTTCTCGCCTTCTGTTTCAGCCCCTCTGTTTCAGCCCCTCTGTTTCAGCCCCTCTGTTTCCGCCCCTCATTTTCTCGCCCTCTGTTTCAGCCCCTCTGTTTCAGCCCCTCTGTTTCAGCCCCTCTGTTTCTCGCCCTCTGTTTTCGCCCTCTGTTTCAGCCCCTCTGTTTCAGCCCCTCTGTTTCAGCCCCTCTGTTTCAGCCTCTCTGTTTCTCGCCCTCTGTTTCAGCCCCTCTGTTTCAGCCCCTCTGTTTCAGCCCCTCTGTTTCAGCCCCTCTCTTTCTCGCTCTCTGTTTCTCGCCCTCTGTTTCTCGCCCTCTGTTTCTCGCCCTCTGTTTCAGCCCCTCTGTTTCAGCCCCTCTGTTTCTCGCCCTCTGTTTCAGCCCCTCTGTATCAGCCCCTCTGTTTCAGCCCCTCTGTATCAGCCCCTCTGTTTCAGTCCCTCAGTTTCTCGCCCTCTGTTTCAGCCCCTCTGTTTCAGCCCCTCTGTTTCAGCCCCTCTGTTTCAGCTCCTCTGTTTCTCGCCCTTTGTTTCAGCCCCTCTGTTTCTCGCCCTCTGTTTCAGCCCCTCTGTTTCTCGCCCTCTGTTTCAGCCCCTCTGTTTCAGCCCCTCTGTTTCAGCCCCTCTGTTTCTCGCCCTCTGTTTCAGCCACTCTGTTTCAGCCCCTCTGTTTCTCGCCCTCTGTTTCAGCCCCTCTGTTTCAGCCCCTCTGTATCAGCCCCTCGGTTTCAGACCCTCTGTTTCTCGCCCTCTGTTTCTCGCCCTCTGTTTCTCGCCCTCTGTTTCTCGCCCTCTGTTTCAGCCCCTCTGTTTCAGCCCCTCTGTTTCTCGCCCTCTGTTTCTCGCCCACTGTTTCTCGCCCTCTGTTTCAGCCCCTCTGTTTCAGCCCCTCTGTTTCAGCCCCTTTGTTTCAGCCCCTCTGTTTCTCGCCCTCTGTTTCAGCCCCTATGTTTCAGCCCCTCTGTTTCAGCCCCTCTGTTTCAGCCCCTCTGTTTCTCGCCCACTGTTTCAGCCCCTCTGTTTCAGAACCTCTGTTTCAGCCCCTCTGTTTCTCGCCCTCTTTTTCTCGCCCTCTGTTTCAGCCCCTCTGTTTCAGCCCCTCTGTATCAGCACCTCTGTTTCAGCCTCTGTGTTTCTCGCCCTCTGTTTCAGCCCCTCTGTTTCAGCCCCTCTGTTTCAGCCCCTCTGTTTCTCGCTCTCTGTTTCTCGCCCTCTGTTTCTCACCCTCTGTTTCTCGCCCTCTGTTTCTCGCCCTCTGTTTCAGCCCCTCTTTTTCAGCCCCTCTGTTTCTCGCCCTCTGTTTCTCGCCCTCTGTTTCTCGCCCTCTGTTTCAGCCCCTCTGTATCAGCCCCTCCGTTTCAGCCCCTCTGTTTCTCGCCCTCTGTTTCAGCCCCTCTGTTTCAGCCCCTCTGTTTCAGCCCCTCTGTTTCAGCTCCTCTCTTTCTCGCCCTCTGTTTCTCGCCCTCTGTTTCAGCCCCTCTGTTTCTCGCCCTCTGTTTCAGCCCCTCTGTTTCTCGCCCTATGTTTCAGCCCCTCTGTTTCAGCCCTTCTGTTTCAGCCCCTCTGTGTCTCGCCCTCTGTTTCAGCCACTCTGTTTCAGCCCCTCTGTTTCTCGCCCTCTGTATCAGCCCCTCTGTTTCAGCCCCTCTGTATCAGCCCCTCTGTTTCAGCCCCTCTGTTTCTCGCCCTCTGTTTCTCGCCCTCTGTTTCAAACCCTCTGTTTCAGCCCCTCTGTTTCAGCCCCTCTGTTTCAGCCCCTCTGTTTCAGCCCCTCTGTTTCTCGCCCTCTGTTTCTAGCCCTCTGTTTCTCGCTCTCTGTTTCTCGCCCTCTGTTTCTCGCCCTGTGTTTCAGCCCCTCTGTTTCAGCCCCTCTGGTTCAGCCCCTCTGTTTCAGCCCCTCTGTTTCAGCCCCTCTGTTTCTCGCCCTCTGTTTCTCGACCTCTGTTTCAGCCCCTCTGTTTCTCGCCCACTGTTTCAGCCCCTCTGTTTCAGCCCCTCTGTATCAGCCCCTCTGTTTCAGCCCCACTGTTTCTCGCCCTCTGTTTCTCGCTCTCTGTTTCTCGCCCTCTGTTTCCGGCCCTCTGTTTCAGCCCCTCTGTTTCAGCCCCTCTGTTTCAGCCCCTCTGTTTATAGCCCCTCTGTTTCTCGCCCTCTGTTTCAGCCCCTCTGTTTCTCGCCCTCTGTTTCAGCCCCTCTGTTTCAGCCCCTCTGTTTCAGCCACTCTGTTTCAGCCCCTCTGTTTCTCGCCCTCTGTTTCTCGCCCTCTGTTTCAGCCCCTCTGTTTCAGCCCGTCTCTTTCAGCCCCTCTGTTTAAGCCCCTCTGTTTCTCGCCCTCTGTTTCTCGCCCTCTGTTTCTCGCCCTCTGTTTCTCGCCCTATGTTTCAGCCCCTCTGTTTCAGCCCCTCTGTTTCAGCCCCTCTGTTTCTCGCCCTCTGTTTCTCGCCCACTGTTTCTCGCCCTCTGTTTCAGCCCCTCTGTTTCAGCCCCTCTGTTTCAGACCCTCTGTTCAGCCCCTCTGTTTCAGCCCCTCTGTTTCAGCCCCTCTGTTTCAGCCCCTCTGTTTCAGCCCCTCTGTTTCTCGCCCTCTGTTTCAGCCCCTCTGTTTCAGCCCCTCTGTTTCTCGCCCTCTGTTTCGCGCCCTCTGTTTCTCGCCCTCTTTTTCAGCCCCTCTGTTTCAGCCCCTCTGTTTCAGCCCCTCTGTTTCTAGCCCTCTGTTTCTCGCCCTCTGTTTCAGCCCCTCTGTTTCAGCCCCTCTGTTTCAGCCCCTCTGTTTCTCGCTCTCTGTTTCTCGCCCTCTGTTTCTCGCCCATTGTTTCTCGCCCTCTGTTTTTCGCCCTCTGTTTCAGCACCTCTGTTTCAGCCCGTCTGTTTCTCGCCCTCTGTTTCTCGCCCTCTGTTTCTCGCCCTCTGTTTCAGCCCCTCTGTATCAGCCCCTCTGTTTCAGCCCCTCTGGTTCAGCCCCTCTGTTTCAGCCCCTCTGTTTCAGCCCCTCTGTTTCTCGCCCTCTGTTTCTCGACCTCTGTTTCAGCCCCTCTGTTTCTCGCCCACTGTTTCAGCCCCTCTGTTTCAGCCCCACGGTTTCTCGCCCTCTGTTTCTCGCTCTCTGTTTCTCGCCCTCTGTTTCCGGCCCTCTGTTTCAGCCCCTCTGTTTCAGCCCCTCTGTTTCAGCCCCTCTGTTTATAGCCCCTCTGTTTCTCGCCCTCTGTTTCAGCCCCTCTGTTTCTCGCCCTCTGTTTCAGCCCCTCTGTTTCAGCCCCTCTGTTTCAGCCCCTCTGTTTCAGCTCCTCTGTTTCTCGCCCTCTGTTTCCCGCCCTCTTTTTCAGCCGCTCTGTTTCTCGCCCTCTGTTTCAGCCCCTCAGTTTCTCGCCCTCTGTTTCAGCCACTCTGTTTCAACCCCTCTGTTTCAGCCCCTCTGTTTCTCGCCCTCTGTTTCAGCCCGACTGTTTCAGCCCCTCTGTTTCTCGCCCTCTGTTTCAGCCCCTCTGTTTCAGCCCCTCTGTATCAGCCCCTCTGTTTCATCCCTCTGATTCTCGCCCTCTGTTTCTCGCCCACTGTTTCAAACCCTCTGTTTCAGCCCCTCTGTTTCAGCCCCTCTGTTTCAGACCCTCTGTTTCAGCCCCTCTGTTTCTCGCCCTCTGTTTCTAGCCCTCTGTTTCTCGCTCTCTGTTTCTCGCCCTCTGTTTCTCGCCCTGTGTTTCAGCCCCTCTGTTTCAGCCCCTCTGGTGCCGCCCCTCTGTTTCACCCCCTCTGTTTCTCGCCCTCTGTTTCAGCCCCTCTGTTTCTCGCCCTCTGTTTCAGCCCCTCTGTTTCAGCCCCTCTGTATCAGCCCCTCTGTTTCAGCCCCTCTGTTTCAGCCCCTCTGTTTCTCGCCCTCTGTTTCTCGCCCTCTGTTTCTCGCCCTCTGTTTCAGCCCCTCTGTTTCAGCCCCTCTGTTTCATCCCCTCTGTTTCAGCCCCTCTGTTTCTCGCCCTCTGTTTCAGCCCCTCTGTTTCAGCCCCTCTGTTTCAGCCCGTCTGTTTCAGCCCCTCTGTTTCTCGCCATCTGTTTCTCGCCCTCTGTTTCTCGCCCTCTGTTTCTCGCCCTCTGTTTCAGCCCCTCTGTTTCTCGCCCTCTGTTTCTCGCCCTCTGTTTCTCGCTCTCTGTTTCTCGCCCTCTGTTTCAGCACCTCTGTTTCAGCCCCTCTGTTTCAGCCACTCTGTTTCTCGCCCTCTGTTTCAGCCCCTCTGTTTCAGCCCCTCTGTTTCAGCCCCTCTGGTTCAGCCCCTCTGTATCAGCTCCTCTGTTTCTCGCCCTCTGTTTCTCGCCCACTGTTTCAGCCCCTCTGTTTCTCGCCCACTGTTTCAGCCCCTCTGTTTCTCGCCCTCTGTTTCAGCCACTCTGTTTCAGCCCCTCTGTTTCAGCCCCTCTGTTTCTCGCCCTCTGTTTCAGCTCCTCTGTTTCAGCCCCTCTGTTTCTCGCCCTCTGTTTCAGCCCCTCTGTTTCAGCCCCTCTGTTTCAGCCCCTCTGTTTCTTGCCCTCTGTTTCTCGCCCTCTGTTTCAGCCCCTCTGTTTCAGCCCCTCTGTTTCAGCCCCTCTGTTTCAGCCCCTCTGTTTCTCGCCCTCTGTTTCTCGCCCTCTGTTTCTCGCTCTCTGTTTCTCGCCCTCTGTTTCTCGCCTCTGTTTCAGCCCCTCTGTTTCAGCCCCTCTGTTTCAGCCCCACTGTTTTTAGCCCCTCTGTTTCTCGCCCTCTGTTTCAGCCCGTCTGTTTCTCGCCCTCTGTTTCAGCCCCTCTGTTTCAGCCCCTCTGTATCAGCCCCTCTGTTTCAGCCCCTCTGTTTCTCGCCCTCTGTTTCTCGCCCTCTCTTTCAGCCCCTCTGTTTCAGCCCGTCTCTTTCAGCCCCTCTGTTTCAGCCCCTCTGTTTCTCGCCCTCTGTTTCTCGCCCTCTGTTTCTCGCCCTCTGTTTCTCGCCAACTGTTTCAGCCCCTCTGTTTCAGCCCCTCTGTTTCAGCCCCTCTGTTTCTCGCCCTCTGTTTCTCGCCCACTGTTTCTCGCCCTCTGTTTCAGCCCCTCTGTTTCAGCCCCTCTGTTTCAGCCCCTCTGTTTCAGCCCCTCTGTTTCTCGCCCTCTGTTTCTGCCCCTCTGTTTCAGCCCCTCTGTTTCAGCCCCTCTGTTTCCACCCCTCTGTTTCTCGCCCTCTGTTTCAGCCCCTCTGTTTCAGCCCCTCTGTTTCAGCCCCTCTGTTTCTCGCCCTCTGTTTTCGCCCTCTGTTTCAGCCCCTCTGTTTCAGCCCCTCTGTTTCAGCCCCTCTGTTTCAGCCTCTCTGTTTCTCGCCCTCTGTTTCAGCCCCTCTGTTTCAGCCCCTCTGTTTCAGCCCCTCTGTTTCAGCCCCTCTCTTTCTCGCTCTCTGTTTCTCGCCCTCTGTTTCTCGCCCTCTGTTTCTCGCCCTCTGTTTCTCGCCCTCTGTTTCAGCCCCTCTGTTTCAGCCCCTCTGTTTCTCGCCCTCTGTTTCAGCCCCTCTGTATCAGCCCCTCTGTTTCAGCCCCTCTGTATCAGCCCCTCTGTTTCAGTCCCTCAGTTTCTCGCCCTCTGTTTCAGCCCCTCTGTTTCAGCCCCTCTGTTTCAGCCCCTCTGTTTCAGCTCCTCTGTTTCTCGCCCTTTGTTTCAGCCCCTCTGTTTCTCGCCCTCTGTTTTTCGCCCACTGTTTCTCGCCCTCTGTTTCAGCCCCTCTGTTTCAGCCCCTCTGTTTCAGCCCCTCTGTTTCAGCCCCTCTGTTTCTCGCCCTCTGATTCTGCCCCTCTGTTTCAGCCCCTCTGTTTCAGCCCCTCTGTTTCCGCCCCTCTGTTTCTCGCCCTCTGTTTCAGCCCCTCTGTTTCAGCCCCTCTGTTTCAGCCCCTCTGTTTCTCGCCCGCTGTTTTCGCCCTCTGTTTCAGCCCCTCTGTTTCAGCCCCTCTGTTTCAGCCCCTCTGTTTCAGCCTCTCTGTTTCTCGCCCTCTGTTTCAGCCCCTCTGTTTCAGCCCCTCTGTTTCAGCCCCTCTGTTTCAGCCCCTCTCTTTCTCGCTCTCTGTTTCTCGCCCTCTGTTTCTCGCCCTCTGTTTCTTGCCCTCTGTTTCTCGCCCTCTGTTTCATCCCCTCTGTTTCAGCCCCTCTGTTTCTCGCCCTCTGTTTCAGCCCCTCTGTATCAGCCCCTCTGTTTCAGCCCCTCTGTATCAGCCCCTCTGTTTCAGTCCCTCAGTTTCTCGCCCTCTGTTTCAGCCCCTCTGTTTCAGCCCCTCTGTTTCAGCCCCTCTGTTTCAGCTCCTCTGTTTCAGCCCCTCTGTTTCTCGCCCTCTGTTTCAGCCCCTCTGTTTCAGCCCCTCTGTTTCTCGCCCTCTGTTTCAGCCCCTCTGTTTCAGCCCCTCTGTTTCAGCCCCTCTGTTTCTCGCCCTCTGTTTCAGCCACTCTGTTTCAGCCCCTCTGTTTCTCGCCCTCTGTTTCTCGCCCTCTGTTTCTCGCCCTCTGTTTCAGCCCCTCTGTTTCAGCCCCTCTGTTTCATCCCCTCTGTTTCAGCCCCTCTGTTTCTCGCCCTCTGTTTCAGCCCCTCTGTTTCAGCCCCTCTGTTTCAGCCCGTCTGTTTCAGCCCCTCTGTTTCTCGCCATCTGTTTCTCGCCCTCTGTTTCTCGCCCTCTGTTTCTCGCCCTCTGTTTCAGCCCCTCTGTTTCTCGCCCTCTGTTTCTCGCCCTCTGTTTCTCGCTCTCTGTTTCTCGCCCTCTGTTTCAGCACCTCTGTTTCAGCCCCTCTGTTTCAGCCACTCTGTTTCTCGCCCTCTGTTTCAGCCCCTCTGTTTCAGCCCCTCTGTTTCAGCCCCTCTGGTTCAGCCCCTCTGTATCAGCTCCTCTGTTTCTCGCCCTCTGTTTCTCGCCCACTGTTTCAGCCCCTCTGTTTCTCGCCCACTGTTTCAGCCCCTCTGTTTCTCGCCCTCTGTTTCAGCCACTCTGTTTCAGCCCCTCTGTTTCAGCCCCTCTGTTTCTCGCCCTCTGTTTCAGCTCCTCTGTTTCAGCCCCTCTGTTTCTCGCCCTCTGTTTCAGCCCCTCTGTTTCAGCCCCTCTGTTTCAGCCCCTCTGTTTCTTGCCCTCTGTTTCTCGCCCTCTGTTTCAGCCCCTCTGTTTCAGCCCCTCTGTTTCAGCCCCTCTGTTTCAGCCCCTCTGTTTCTCGCCCTCTGTTTCTCGCCCTCTGTTTCTCGCTCTCTGTTTCTCGCCCTCTGTTTCTCGCCTCTGTTTCAGCCCCTCTGTTTCAGCCCCTCTGTTTCAGCCCCACTGTTTTTAGCCCCTCTGTTTCTCGCCCTCTGTTTCAGCCCGTCTGTTTCTCGCCCTCTGTTTCAGCCCCTCTGTTTCAGCCCCTCTGTATCAGCCCCTCTGTTTCAGCCCCTCTGTTTCTCGCCCTCTGTTTCTCGCCCTCTCTTTCAGCCCCTCTGTTTCAGCCCGTCTCTTTCAGCCCCTCTGTTTCAGCCCCTCTGTTTCTCGCCCTCTGTTTCTCGCCCTCTGTTTCTCGCCCTCTGTTTCTCGCCAACTGTTTCAGCCCCTCTGTTTCAGCCCCTCTGTTTCAGCCCCTCTGTTTCTCGCCCTCTGTTTCTCGCCCACTGTTTCTCGCCCTCTGTTTCAGCCCCTCTGTTTCAGCCCCTCTGTTTCAGCCCCTCTGTTTCAGCCCCTCTGTTTCTCGCCCTCTGTTTCTGCCCCTCTGTTTCAGCCCCTCTGTTTCAGCCCCTCTGTTTCCACCCCTCTGTTTCTCGCCCTCTGTTTCAGCCCCTCTGTTTCAGCCCCTCTGTTTCAGCCCCTCTGTTTCTCGCCCTCTGTTTTCGCCCTCTGTTTCAGCCCCTCTGTTTCAGCCCCTCTGTTTCAGCCCCTCTGTTTCAGCCTCTCTGTTTCTCGCCCTCTGTTTCAGCCCCTCTGTTTCAGCCCCTCTGTTTCAGCCCCTCTGTTTCAGCCCCTCTCTTTCTCGCTCTCTGTTTCTCGCCCTCTGTTTCTCGCCCTCTGTTTCTCGCCCTCTGTTTCTCGCCCTCTGTTTCAGCCCCTCTGTTTCAGCCCCTCTGTTTCTCGCCCTCTGTTTCAGCCCCTCTGTATCAGCCCCTCTGTTTCAGCCCCTCTGTATCAGCCCCTCTGTTTCAGTCCCTCAGTTTCTCGCCCTCTGTTTCAGCCCCTCTGTTTCAGCCCCTCTGTTTCAGCCCCTCTGTTTCAGCTCCTCTGTTTCTCGCCCTTTGTTTCAGCCCCTCTGTTTCTCGCCCTCTGTTTTTCGCCCACTGTTTCTCGCCCTCTGTTTCAGCCCCTCTGTTTCAGCCCCTCTGTTTCAGCCCCTCTGTTTCAGCCCCTCTGTTTCTCGCCCTCTGATTCTGCCCCTCTGTTTCAGCCCCTCTGTTTCAGCCCCTCTGTTTCCGCCCCTCTGTTTCTCGCCCTCTGTTTCAGCCCCTCTGTTTCAGCCCCTCTGTTTCAGCCCCTCTGTTTCTCGCCCGCTGTTTTCGCCCTCTGTTTCAGCCCCTCTGTTTCAGCCCCTCTGTTTCAGCCCCTCTGTTTCAGCCTCTCTGTTTCTCGCCCTCTGTTTCAGCCCCTCTGTTTCAGCCCCTCTGTTTCAGCCCCTCTGTTTCAGCCCCTCTCTTTCTCGCTCTCTGTTTCTCGCCCTCTGTTTCTCGCCCTCTGTTTCTTGCCCTCTGTTTCTCGCCCTCTGTTTCATCCCCTCTGTTTCAGCCCCTCTGTTTCTCGCCCTCTGTTTCAGCCCCTCTGTATCAGCCCCTCTGTTTCAGCCCCTCTGTATCAGCCCCTCTGTTTCAGTCCCTCAGTTTCTCGCCCTCTGTTTCAGCCCCTCTGTTTCAGCCCCTCTGTTTCAGCCCCTCTGTTTCAGCTCCTCTGTTTCAGCCCCTCTGTTTCTCGCCCTCTGTTTCAGCCCCTCTGTTTCAGCCCCTCTGTTTCTCGCCCTCTGTTTCAGCCCCTCTGTTTCAGCCCCTCTGTTTCAGCCCCTCTGTTTCTCGCCCTCTGTTTCAGCCACTCTGTTTCAGCCCCTCTGTTTCTCGCCCTCTGTTTCAGCCCCTCTGTTTCAGCCCCTCTGTATCAGCCCCTCGGTTTCAGACCCTCTGTTTCTCGCCCTCTGTTTCTCGCCCTCTGTTTCTCGCCCTCTGTTTCTCGCCCTCTGTTTCTCGCCCTCTGTTTCAGCCCCTCTGTTTCAGCCCCTCTGTTTCTCGCCCTCTGTTTCTCGCCCACTGTTTCTCGCCCTCTGTTTCAGCCCCTCTGTTTCAGCCCCTCTGTTTCAGCCCCTTTGTTTCAGCCCCTCTGTTTCTCGCCCTCTGTTTCAGCCCCTCTGTTTCAGCCCCTCTGTTTCAGCCCCTCTGTTTCAGCCCCTCTGTTTCTCGCCCACTGTTTCAGCCCCTCTGTTTCAGCCCCTCTGTTTCAGCCCCTCTGTTTCTCGCCCTCTGTTTCTCGCCCTCTGTTTCAGCCCCTCTGTTTCAGCCCCTCTGTTTCAGCCCCTCTGTTTCAGCCTCTCTGTTTCTCGCCCTCTGTTTCAGCCCCTCTGTTTCAGCCCCTCTGTTTCAGCCCCTCTGTTTCTCGCTCTCTGTTTCTCGCCCTCTGTTTCTCACCCTCTGTTTCTCGCCCTCTGTTTCTCGCCCTCTGTTTCAGCCCCTCTTTTTCAGCCCCTCTGTTTCTCGCCCTCTGTTTCTCGCCCTCTGTTTCTCGCCCTCTGTTTCAGCCCCTCTGTATCAGCCCCTCCGTTTCAGCCCCTCTGTTTCTCGACCTCTGTTTCAGCCCCTCTGTTTCAGCCCCTCTGTTTCAGCCCCTCTGTTTCAGCTCCTCTGTTTCTCGCCCTCTGTTTCAGCCCCTATGTTTCAGCCCCTCTGTTTCTCGCCCTCTGTTTCAGCCCCTCTGTTTCAGCCCCTCTGTTTCAGCCCCTCTGTTTCTCGCCCTCTGTTTCAGCCCCTCTGTTTCAGCCCCTCTGTTTCAGCCCCTCTGTTTCTCGCCCTCTGTTTCTCGCCCTCTGTTTCAGCCCCTCTGTTTCAGCCCCTCTGTTTCAGCCCCTCTGTTTCAGCCTCTGTGTTTATCGCCCTCTGTTTCAGCCCCTCTGTTTCAGCCCCTCTGTTTCAGCCCCTCTGTTTCTCGCTCTCTGTTTCTCGCCCTCTGTTTCTCACCCTCTGTTTCTCGCCCTCTGTTTCAGCCCCTCTGTTTCAGCCCCTCTGTTTCAGCCCCTCTGTTTCAGCTCCTCTGTTTCTCGCCCTCTGTTTCTCGCCCTCTGTTTCAGCCCCTCTGTTTCTCGCCCTCTGTTTCAGCCCCTCTGTTTCTCGCCCTATGTTTCAGCCCCTCTGTTTCAGTCCTTCTGTTTCAGCCCCTCTGTGTCTCGCCCTCTGTTTCAGCCACTCTGTTTCAGCCCCTCTGTTTCTCGCCCTCTGTATCAGCCCCTCTGTTTCAGCCCCTCTGTATCAGCCCCTCTGTTTCAGCCCCTCTGTTTCTCGCCCTCTGTTTCAGCCCCTCTGTTTCAGCCCCTCTGTTTCAGCCCCTCTGTTTCAGCTCCTCTGTTTCTCGCCCTCTGTTTCTCGCCCTCTGTTTCAGCCCCTCTGTTTCTCGCCCTCTGTTTCAGCCCCTCTGTTTCTCGCCCTATGTTTCAGCCCCTCTGTTTCAGCCCTTCTGTTTCAGCCCCTCTGTGTCTCGCCCTCTGTTTCAGCCACTCTGTTTCAGCCCCTCTGTTTCTCGCCCTCTGTATCAGCCCCTCTGTTTCAGCCCCTCTGTATCAGCCCCTCTGTTTCAGCCCCTCTGTTTCTCGCCCTCTGTTTCAGCCCCTCTGTTTCAGCCCCTCTGTTTCAGCCCCTCTGTTTCAGCTCCTCTGTTTCTCGCCCTCTGTTTCTCGCCCTCTGTTTCAGCCCCTCTGTTTCTCGCCCTCTGTTTCAGCCCCTCTGTTTCTCGCCCTATGTTTCAGCCCCTCTGTTTCAGCCCTTCTGTTTCAGCCCCTCTGTGTCTCGCCCTCTGTTTCAGCCACTCTGTTTCAGCCCCTCTGTTTCTCGCCCTCTGTATCAGCCCCTCTGTTTCAGCCCCTCTGTATCAGCCCCTCTGTTTCAGCCCCTCTGTTTCTCGCCCTCTGTTTCTCGCCCTCTGTTTCAAACCCTCTGTTTCAGCCCCTCTGTTTCAGCCCCTCTGTTTCAGCCCCTCCGTTTCAGCCCCTCTGTTTCTCGCCCTCTGTTTCTAGCCCTCTGTTTCTCGCTCTCTGTTTCTCGCCCTCTGTTTCTCGCCCTGTGTTTCAGCCCCTCTGTTTCAGCCCCTCTGGTTCAGCCCCTCTGTTTCAGCCCCTCTGTTTCAGCCCCTCTGTTTCTCGCCCTCTGTTTCTCGACCTCTGTTTCAGCCCCTCTGTTTCTCGCCCACTGTTTCAGCCCCTCTGTTTCAGCCCCACGGTTTCTCGCCCTCTGTTTCTCGCTCTCTGTTTCTCGCCCTCTGTTTCCGGCCCTCTGTTTCAGCCCCTCTGTTTCAGCCCCTCTGTTTCAGCCCCTCTGTTTATAGCCCCTCTGTTTCTCGCCCTCTGTTTCAGCCCCTCTGTTTCTCGCCCTCTGTTTCAGCCCCTCTGTTTCAGCCCCTCTGTTTCAGCCCCTCTGTTTCAGCTCCTCTGTTTCTCGCCCTCTGTTTCCCGCCCTCTTTTTCAGCCGCTCTGTTTCTCGCCCTCTGTTTCAGCCCCTCAGTTTCTCGCCCTCTGTTTCAGCCACTCTGTTTCAACCCCTCTGTTTCAGCCCCTCTGTTTCTCGCCCTCTGTTTCAGCCCCACTGTTTCAGCCCCTCTGTTTCTCGCCCTCTGTTTCAGCCCCTCTGTTTCAGCCCCTCTGTATCAGCCCCTCTGTTTCATCCCTCTGATTCTCGCCCTCTGTTTCTCGCCCACTGTTTCAAACCCTCTGTTTCAGCCCCTCTGTTTCAGCCCCTCTGTTTCAGACCCTCTGTTTCAGCCCCTCTGTTTCTCGCCCTCTGTTTCTAGCCCTCTGTTTCTCGCTCTCTGTTTCTCGCCCTCTGTTTCTCGCCCTGTGTTTCAGCCCCTCTGTTTCAGCCCCTCTGGTGCCGCCCCTCTGTTTCACCCCCTCTGTTTCTCGCCCTCTGTTTCAGCCCCTCTGTTTCTCGCCCTCTGTTTCAGCCCCTCTGTTTCAGCCCCTCTGTATCAGCCCCTCTGTTTCAGCCCCTCTGTTTCAGCCCCTCTGTTTCTCGCCCTCTGTTTCTCGCCCTCTGTTTCTCGCCCTCTGTTTCAGCCCCTCTGTTTCAGCCCCTCTGTTTCAGCCCCTCTGTTTCAGCCCCTCTGTTTCTCGCCCTCTGTTTCAGCCCCTCTGTTTCAGCCCCTCTGTTTCAGCCCGTCTGTTTCAGCCCCTCTGTTTCTCGCCATCTGTTTCTCGCCCTCTGTTTCTCGCCCTCTGTTTCTCGCCCTCTGTTTCAGCCCCTCTGTTTCTCGCCCTCTGTTTCTCGCCCTCTGTTTCTCGCTCTCTGTTTCTCGCCCTCTGTTTCAGCACCTCTGTTTCAGCCCCTCTGTTTCAGCCACTCTGTTTCTCGCCCTCTGTTTCAGCCCCTCTGTTTCAGCCCCTCTGTTTCAGCCCCTCTGGTTCAGCCCCTCTGTATCAGCTCCTCTGTTTCTCGCCCTCTGTTTCTCGCCCACTGTTTCAGCCCCTCTGTTTCTCGCCCACTGTTTCAGCCCCTCTGTTTCTCGCCCTCTGTTTCAGCCACTCTGTTTCAGCCCCTCTGTTTCAGCCCCTCTGTTTCTCGCCCTCTGTTTCAGCTCCTCTGTTTCAGCCCCTCTGTTTCTCGCCCTCTGTTTCAGCCCCTCTGTTTCAGCCCCTCTGTTTCAGCCCCTCTGTTTCTTGCCCTCTGTTTCTCGCCCTCTGTTTCAGCCCCTCTGTTTCAGCCCCTCTGTTTCAGCCCCTCTGTTTCAGCCCCTCTGTTTCTCGCCCTCTGTTTCTCGCCCTCTGTTTCTCGCTCTCTGTTTCTCGCCCTCTGTTTCTCGCCTCTGTTTCAGCCCCTCTGTTTCAGCCCCTCTGTTTCAGCCCCTCTGTTTTTAGCCCCTCTGTTTCTCGCCCTCTGTTTCAGCCCCTCTGTTTCTCGCCCTCTGTTTCAGCCCCTCTGTTTCAGCCCCTCTGTATCAGCCCCTCTGTTTCAGCCCCTCTGTTTCTCGCCCTCTGTTTCTCGCCCTCTCTTTCAGCCCCTCTGTTTCAGCCCGTCTCTTTCAGCCCCTCTGTTTCAGCCCCTCTGTTTCTCGCCCTCTGTTTCTCGCCCTCTGTTTCTCGCCCTCTGTTTCTCGCCAACTGTTTCAGCCCCTCTGTTTCAGCCCCTCTGTTTCAGCCCCTCTGTTTCTCGCCCTCTGTTTCTCGCCCACTGTTTCTCGCCCTCTGTTTCATGCCCTCTGTTTCAGCCCCTCTGTTTCAGCCCCTCTGTTTCAGCCCCTCTGTTTCTCGCCCTCTGTTTCAGCCCCTCTGTTTCAGCCCCTCTGTTTCAGCCCCTCTGTTTCCGCCCCTCATTTTCTCGCCCTCTGTTTCAGCCCCTCTGTTTCAGCCCCTCTGTTTCAGCCCCTCTGTTTCTCGCCCTCTGTTTTCGCCCTCTGTTTCAGCCCCTCTGTTTCAGCCCCTCTGTTTCAGCCCCTCTGTTTCAGCCTCTCTGTTTCTCGCCCTCTGTTTCAGCCCCTCTGTTTCAGCCCCTCTGTTTCAGCCCCTCTGTTTCAGCCCCTCTCTTTCTCGCTCTCTGTTTCTCGCCCTCTGTTTCTCGCCCTCTGTTTCTCGCCCTCTGTTTCTCGCCCTCTGTTTCAGCCCCTCTGTTTCAGCCCCTCTGTTTCTCGCCCTCTGTTTCAGCCCCTCTGTATCAGCCCCTCTGTTTCAGCCCCTCTGTATCAGCCCCTCTGTTTCAGTCCCTCAGTTTCTCGCCCTCTGTTTCAGCCCCTCTGTTTCAGCCCCTCTGTTTCAGCCCCTCTGTTTCAGCTCCTCTGTTTCTCGCCCTTTGTTTCAGCCCCTCTGTTTCTCGCCCTCTGTTTCAGCCCCTCTGTTTCTCGCCCTCTGTTTCAGCCCCTCTGTTTCAGCCCCTCTGTTTCAGCCCCTCTTTTTCTCGCCCTCTGTTTCAGCCACTCTGTTTCAGCTCCTCTGTTTCTCGCCCTCTGTTTCAGCCCCTCTGTTTCAGCCCCTCTGTATCAGCCCCTCGGTTTCAGACCCTCTGTTTCTCGCCCTCTGTTTCTCGCCCTCTGTTTCTCGCCCTCTGTTTCTCGCCCTCTGTTTCAGCCCCTCTGTTTCAGCCCCTCTGTTTCTCGCCCTCTGTTTCTCGCCCACTGTTTCTCGCCCTCTGTTTCAGCCCCTCTGTTTCAGCCCCTCTGTTTCAGCCCCTTTGTTTCAGCCCCTCTGTTTCTCGCCCTCTGTTTCAGCCCCTCTGTTTCAGCCCCTCTGTTTCAGCCCCTCTGTTTCAGCCCCTCTGTTTCTCGCCCACTGTTTCAGCCCCTCTGTTTCAGCCCCTCTGTTTCAGCCCCTCTGTTTCTCGCCCTCTTTTTCTCGCCCTCTGTTTCAGCCCCTCTGTTTCAGCCCCTCTGTATCAGCACCTCTGTTTCAGCCTCTGTGTTTCTCGCCCTCTGTTTCAGCCCCTCTGTTTCAGCCCCTCTGTTTCTCGCTCTCTGTTTCTCGCCCTCTGTTTCTCACCCTCTGTTTCTCGCCCTCTGTTTCTCGCCCTCTGTTTCAGCCCCTCTTTTTCAGCCCCTCTGTTTCTCGCCCTCTGTTTCTCGCCCTCTGTTTCTCGCCCTCTGTTTCAGCCCCTCTGTATCAGCCCCTCCGTTTCAGCCCCTCTGTTTCTCGCCCTCTGTTTCAGCCCCTCTGTTTCAGCCCCTCTGTTTCAGCCCCTCTGTTTCAGCTCCTCTGTTTCTCGCCCTCTGTTTCTCGCCCTCTGTTTCAGCCCCTCTGTTTCTCGCCCTCTGTTTCAGCCCCTCTGTTTCTCGCCCTATGTTTCAGCCCCTCTGTTTCAGCCCTTCTGTTTCAGCCCCTCTGTGTCTCGCCCTCTGTTTCAGCCACTCTGTTTCAGCCCCTCTGTTTCTCGCCCTCTGTATCAGCCCCTCTGTTTCAGCCCCTCTGTATCAGCCCCTCTGTTTCAGCCCCTCTGTTTCTCGCCCTCTGTTTCTCGCCCTCTGTTTCAAACCCTCTGTTTCAGCCCCTCTGTTTCAGCCCCTCTGTTTCAGCCCCTCTGTTTCAGCCCCTCTGTTTCTCGCCCTCTGTTTCTAGCCCTCTGTTTCTCGCTCTCTGTTTCTCGCCCTCTGTTTCTCGCCCTGTGTTTCAGCCCCTCTGTTTCAGCCCCTCTGGTTC
This sequence comes from Stegostoma tigrinum, assembly GCF_030684315.1. Lineage (NCBI taxonomy): Eukaryota > Metazoa > Chordata > Chondrichthyes > Orectolobiformes > Stegostomatidae > Stegostoma > Stegostoma tigrinum. Next base: position 1,045,144 of record NW_026728059.1, on the reverse strand, counting down.
AGCCCCTCTGTTTCAGCCCCTCTGTTTCAGCCCCTCTGTTTCTCGCCCTCTGTTTCTCGACCTCTGTTTCAGCCCCTCTGTTTCTCGCCCACTGTTTCAGCCCCTCTGTTTCAGCCCCTCTGTATCAGCCCCTCTGTTTCAGCCCCACTGTTTCTCGCCCTCTGTTTCTCGCTCTCTGTTTCTCGCCCTCTGTTTCCGGCCCTCTGTTTCAGCCCCTCTGTTTCAGCCCCTCTGTTTCAGCCCCTCTGTTTATAGCCCCTCTGTTTCTCGCCCTCTGTTTCAGCCCCTCTGTTTCTCGCCCTCTGTTTCAGCCCCTCTGTTTCAGCCCCTCTGTTTCAGCCACTCTGTTTCAGCCCCTCTGTTTCTCGCCCTCTGTTTCTCGCCCTCTGTTTCAGCCCCTCTGTTTCAGCCCGTCTCTTTCAGCCCCTCTGTTTAAGCCCCTCTGTTTCTCGCCCTCTGTTTCTCGCCCTCTGTTTCTCGCCCTCTGTTTCTCGCCCTATGTTTCAGCCCCTCTGTTTCAGCCCCTCTGTTTCAGCCCCTCTGTTTCTCGCCCTCTGTTTCTCGCCCACTGTTTCTCGCCCTCTGTTTCAGCCCCTCTGTTTCAGCCCCTCTGTTTCAGACCCTCTGTTCAGCCCCTCTGTTTCAGCCCCTCTGTTTCAGCCCCTCTGTTTCAGCCCCTCTGTTTCAGCCCCTCTGTTTCTCGCCCTCTGTTTCAGCCCCTCTGTTTCAGCCCCTCTGTTTCTCGCCCTCTGTTTCGCGCCCTCTGTTTCTCGCCCTCTTTTTCAGCCCCTCTGTTTCAGCCCCTCTGTTTCAGCCCCTCTGTTTCTAGCCCTCTGTTTCTCGCCCTCTGTTTCAGCCCCTGTGTTTCAGCCCCTCTGTTTCAGCCCCTCTGTTTCTCGCTCTCTGTTTCTCGCCCTCTGTTTCTCGCCCATTGTTTCTCGCCCTCTGTTTTTCGCCCTCTGTTTCAGCACCTCTGTTTCAGCCCGTCTGTTTCTCGCCCTCTGTTTCTCGCCCTCTGTTTCTCGCCCTCTGTTTCAGCCCCTCTGTATCAGCCCCTCTGTTTCAGCCCCTCTGGTTCAGCCCCTCTGTTTCAGCCCCTCTGTTTCAGCCCCTCTGTTTCTCGCCCTCTGTTTCTCGACCTCTGTTTCAGCCCCTCTGTTTCTCGCCCACTGTTTCAGCCCCTCTGTTTCAGCCCCACGGTTTCTCGCCCTCTGTTTCTCGCTCTCTGTTTCTCGCCCTCTGTTTCCGGCCCTCTGTTTCAGCCCCTCTGTTTCAGCCCCTCTGTTTCAGCCCCTCTGTTTATAGCCCCTCTGTTTCTCGCCCTCTGTTTCAGCCCCTCTGTTTCTCGCCCTCTGTTTCAGCCCCTCTGTTTCAGCCCCTCTGTTTCAGCCCCTCTGTTTCAGCTCCTCTGTTTCTCGCCCTCTGTTTCCCGCCCTCTTTTTCAGCCGCTCTGTTTCTCGCCCTCTGTTTCAGCCCCTCAGTTTCTCGCCCTCTGTTTCAGCCACTCTGTTTCAACCCCTCTGTTTCAGCCCCTCTGTTTCTCGCCCTCTGTTTCAGCCCCACTGTTTCAGCCCCTCTGTTTCTCGCCCTCTGTTTCAGCCCCTCTGTTTCAGCCCCTCTGTATCAGCCCCTCTGTTTCATCCCTCTGATTCTCGCCCTCTGTTTCTCGCCCACTGTTTCAAACCCTCTGTTTCAGCCCCTCTGTTTCAGCCCCTCTGTTTCAGACCCTCTGTTTCAGCCCCTCTGTTTCTCGCCCTCTGTTTCTAGCCCTCTGTTTCTCGCTCTCTGTTTCTCGCCCTCTGTTTCTCGCCCTGTGTTTCAGCCCCTCTGTTTCAGCCCCTCTGGTGCCGCCCCTCTGTTTCACCCCCTCTGTTTCTCGCCCTCTGTTTCAGCCCCTCTGTTTCTCGCCCTCTGTTTCAGCCCCTCTGTATCAGCCCCTCTGTTTCAGCCCCTCTGTTTCAGCCCCTCTGTTTCTCGCCCTCTGTTTCTCGCCCTCTGTTTCTCGCCCTCTGTTTCAGCCCCTCTGTTTCAGCCCCTCTGTTTCATCCCCTCTGTTTCAGCCCCTCTGTTTCTCGCCCTCTGTTTCAGCCCCTCTGTTTCAGCCCCTCTGTTTCAGCCCGTCTGTTTCAGCCCCTCTGTTTCTCGCCATCTGTTTCTCGCCCTCTGTTTCTCGCCCTCTGTTTCTCGCCCTCTGTTTCAGCCCCTCTGTTTCTCGCCCTCTGTTTCTCGCCCTCTGTTTCTCGCTCTCTGTTTCTCGCCCTCTGTTTCAGCACCTCTGTTTCAGCCCCTCTGTTTCAGCCACTCTGTTTCTCGCCCTCTGTTTCAGCCCCTCTGTTTCAGCCCCTCTGTTTCAGCCCCTCTGGTTCAGCCCCTCTGTATCAGCTCCTCTGTTTCTCGCCCTCTGTTTCTCGCCCACTGTTTCAGCCCCTCTGTTTCTCGCCCACTGTTTCAGCCCCTCTGTTTCTCGCCCTCTGTTTCAGCCACTCTGTTTCAGCCCCTCTGTTTCAGCCCCTCTGTTTCTCGCCCTCTGTTTCAGCTCCTCTGTTTCAGCCCCTCTGTTTCTCGCCCTCTGTTTCAGCCCCTCTGTTTCAGCCCCTCTGTTTCAGCCCCTCTGTTTCTTGCCCTCTGTTTCTCGCCCTCTGTTTCAGCCCCTCTGTTTCAGCCCCTCTGTTTCAGCCCCTCTGTTTCAGCCCCTCTGTTTCTCGCCCTCTGTTTCTCGCCCTCTGTTTCTCGCTCTCTGTTTCTCGCCCTCTGTTTCTCGCCTCTGTTTCAGCCCCTCTGTTTCAGCCCCTCTGTTTCAGCCCCACTGTTTTTAGCCCCTCTGTTTCTCGCCCTCTGTTTCAGCCCGTCTGTTTCTCGCCCTCTGTTTCAGCCCCTCTGTTTCAGCCCCTCTGTATCAGCCCCTCTGTTTCAGCCCCTCTGTTTCTCGCCCTCTGTTTCTCGCCCTCTCTTTCAGCCCCTCTGTTTCAGCCCGTCTCTTTCAGCCCCTCTGTTTCAGCCCCTCTGTTTCTCGCCCTCTGTTTCTCGCCCTCTGTTTCTCGCCCTCTGTTTCTCGCCAACTGTTTCAGCCCCTCTGTTTCAGCCCCTCTGTTTCAGCCCCTCTGTTTCTCGCCCTCTGTTTCTCGCCCACTGTTTCTCGCCCTCTGTTTCAGCCCCTCTGTTTCAGCCCCTCTGTTTCAGCCCCTCTGTTTCAGCCCCTCTGTTTCTCGCCCTCTGTTTCTGCCCCTCTGTTTCAGCCCCTCTGTTTCAGCCCCTCTGTTTCCACCCCTCTGTTTCTCGCCCTCTGTTTCAGCCCCTCTGTTTCAGCCCCTCTGTTTCAGCCCCTCTGTTTCTCGCCCTCTGTTTTCGCCCTCTGTTTCAGCCCCTCTGTTTCAGCCCCTCTGTTTCAGCCCCTCTGTTTCAGCCTCTCTGTTTCTCGCCCTCTGTTTCAGCCCCTCTGTTTCAGCCCCTCTGTTTCAGCCCCTCTGTTTCAGCCCCTCTCTTTCTCGCTCTCTGTTTCTCGCCCTCTGTTTCTCGCCCTCTGTTTCTCGCCCTCTGTTTCTCGCCCTCTGTTTCAGCCCCTCTGTTTCAGCCCCTCTGTTTCTCGCCCTCTGTTTCAGCCCCTCTGTATCAGCCCCTCTGTTTCAGCCCCTCTGTATCAGCCCCTCTGTTTCAGTCCCTCAGTTTCTCGCCCTCTGTTTCAGCCCCTCTGTTTCAGCCCCTCTGTTTCAGCCCCTCTGTTTCAGCTCCTCTGTTTCTCGCCCTTTGTTTCAGCCCCTCTGTTTCTCGCCCTCTGTTTCAGCCCCTCTGTTTCTCGCCCTCTGTTTCAGCCCCTCTGTTTCAGCCCCTCTGTTTCAGCCCCTCTGTTTCTCGCCCTCTGTTTCAGCCACTCTGTTTCAGCCCCTCTGTTTCTCGCCCTCTGTTTCAGCCCCTCTGTTTCAGCCCCTCTGTATCAGCCCCTCGGTTTCAGACCCTCTGTTTCTCGCCCTCTGTTTCTCGCCCTCTGTTTCTCGCCCTCTGTTTCTCGCCCTCTGTTTCAGCCCCTCTGTTTCAGCCCCTCTGTTTCTCGCCCTCTGTTTCTCGCCCACTGTTTCTCGCCCTCTGTTTCAGCCCCTCTGTTTCAGCCCCTCTGTTTCAGCCCCTCTGTTTCAGCCCCTTTGTTTCAGCCCCTCTGTTTCTCGCCCTCTGTTTCAGCCCCTCTGTTTCAGCCCCTCTGTTTCAGCCCCTCTGTTTCTCGCCCTCTTTTTCTCGCCCTCTGTTTCAGCCCCTCTGTTTCAGCCCCTCTGTATCAGCACCTCTGTTTCAGCCTCTGTGTTTCTCGCCCTCTGTTTCAGCCCCTCTGTTTCAGCCCCTCTGTTTCAGCCCCTCTGTTTCTCGCTCTCTGTTTCTCGCCCTCTGTTTCTCACCCTCTGTTTCTCGCCCTCTGTTTCTCGCCCTCTGTTTCAGCCCCTCTTTTTCAGCCCCTCTGTTTCTCGCCCTCTGTTTCTCGCCCTCTGTTTCTCGCCCTCTGTTTCAGCCCCTCTGTATCAGCCCCTCCGTTTCAGCCCCTCTGTTTCTCGCCCTCTGTTTCAGCCCCTCTGTTTCAGCCCCTCTGTTTCAGCCCCTCTGTTTCAGCTCCTCTGTTTCTCGCCCTCTGTTTCTCGCCCTCTGTTTCAGCCCCTCTGTTTCTCGCCCTCTGTTTCAGCCCCTCTGTTTCTCGCCCTATGTTTCAGCCCCTCTGTTTCAGCCCTTCTGTTTCAGCCCCTCTGTGTCTCGCCCACTGTTTCAGCCACTCTGTTTCAGCCCCTCTGTTTCTCGCCCTCTGTATCAGCCCCTCTGTTTCAGCCCCTCTGTATCAGCCCCTCTGTTTCAGCCCCTCTGTTTCTCGCCCTCTGTTTCTCGCCCTCTGTTTCAAACCCTCTGTTTCAGCCCCTCTGTTTCAGCCCCTCTGTTTCAGCCCCTCTCTTTCAGCCCCTCTGTTTCTCGCCCTCTGTTTCTAGCCCTCTGTTTCTCGCTCTCTGTTTCTCGCCCTCTGTTTCTCGCCCTGTGTTTCAGCCCCTCTGTTTCAGCCCCTCTGGTTCAGCCCCTCTGTTTCAGCCCCTCTGTTTCAGCCCCTCTGTTTCTCGCCCTCTGTTTCTCGACCTCTGTTTCAGCCCCTCTGTTTCTCGCCCACTGTTTCAGCCCCTCTGTTTCAGCCCCTCTGTATCAGCCCCTCTGTTTCAGCCCCACTGTTTCTCGCCCTCTGTTTCTCGCTCTCTGTTTCTCGCCCTCAGTTTCCGGCCCTCTGTTTCAGCCCCTCTGTTTCAGCCCCTCTGTTTCAGCCCCTCTGTTTATAGCCCCTCTGTTTCTCGCCCTCTGTTTCAGCCCCTCTGTTTCTCGCCCTCTGTTTCAGCCCCTCTGTTTCAGCCCCTCTGTTTCAGCCACTCTGTTTCAGCCCCTCTGTTTCTCGCCCTCTGTTTCTCGCCCTCTGTTTCAGCCCCTCTGTTTCAGCCCGTCTCTTTCAGCCCCTCTGTTTAAGCCCCTCTGTTTCTCGCCCTCTGTTTCTCGCCCTCTGTTTCTCGCCCTCTGTTTCTCGCCCTATGTTTCAGCCCCTCTGTTTCAGCCCCTCTGTTTCAGCCCCTCTGTTTCTCGCCCTCTGTTTCTCGCCCACTGTTTCTCGCCCTCTGTTTCAGCCCCTCTGTTTCAGCCCCTCTGTTTCAGACCCTCTGTTCAGCCCCTCTGTTTCAGCCCCTCTGTTTCAGCCCCTCTGTTTCAGCCCCTCTGTTTCAGCCCCTCTGTTTCTCGCCCTCTGTTTCAGCCCCTCTGTTTCAGCCCCTCTGTTTCTCGCCCTCTGTTTCGCGCCCTCTGTTTCTCGCCCTCTTTTTCAGCCCCTCTGTTTCAGCCCCTCTGTTTCAGCCCCTCTGTTTCTAGCCCTCTGTTTCTCGCCCTCTGTTTCAGCCCCTGTGTTTCAGCCCCTCTGTTTCAGCCCCTCTGTTTCTCGCTCTCTGTTTCTCGCCCTCTGTTTCTCGCCCATTGTTTCTCGCCCTCTGTTTTTCGCCCTCTGTTTCAGCACCTCTGTTTCAGCCCGTCTGTTTCTCGCCCTCTGTTTCTCGCCCTCTGTTTCTCGCCCTCTGTTTCAGCCCCTCTGTATCAGCCCCTCTGTTTCAGCCCCTCTGTTTCTCGCCCTCTGTTTCAGCCCCTCTGTATCAGCCCCTCTGTTTCAGCCCCTCTGTTTCTCGCCCTCTGTTTCAGCCCCTCTGTTTCAGCCCCTCTGTTTCAGCCCCTCTGTTTCAGCTCCTCTGTTTCTCGCCCTCTGTTTCTCGCCCTCTGTTTCAGCCCCACTGTTTCTCGCCCTCGGTTTCAGCCCCTCTGTTTCTCGCCCTCTGTTTCAGCCCCTCTGTTTCAGCCCCTCTGTTTCAGCCCCGCTGTTTCTCGCCCTCTGTTTCAGCCACTCTGTTTCAGCCCCTTTGTTTCAGCCCCTCTGTTTCAGCCCCTCTGTTTCTCGCCCTCTGTTTCTCGCCCTCTGTTTCTCGCCCTCTGTTTCAGCCCCTCTGTTTCAGCCCCTCTGTGTCAGCCCCTCTGTTTCAGCCCCTCTGTTTCTCGCCCTCTGTTTCAGCCCCTCTGTTTCAGCCCCTCTGTTTCAGCCCCTCTGTTTCAGCCCCTCTGTTTCAGCCCCTCTGTTTCTCGCCATCTGTTTCTCGCCCTCTGTTTCTCGCCCTCTGTTTCTCGCCCTCTGTTTCAGCCCCTCTGTTTCTCGCCCTCTGTTTCTCGCCCTCTGTTTCTCGCTCTCTGTTTCTCGCCCTCTGTTTCAGCCCCTCTGTTTCAGCCCCTCTGTTTCAGCCACTCTGTTTCTCGCCCTCTGTTTCAGCCCCTCTGTTTCAGCCCCTCTGTTTCAGCCCCTCTGTTTCAGCCCCTCTGTATCAGCTCCTCTGTTTCTCGCCCTCTGTTTCTCGCCCACTGTTTCAGCCCCTCTGTTTCTCGCCCACTGTTTCAGCCCCTCTGTTTCTCGCCCTCTGTTTCAGCCACTCTGTTTCAGCCCCTCTGTTTCAGCCCCTCTGTTTCAGCCCCTCTGTTTCAGCCCCTCTGTTTCAGCCCCTCTGTTTCTCGCCCTCTGTTTCTCGACCTCTGTTTCAGCCCCTCTGTTTCTCGCCCACTGTTTCAGCCCCTCTGTTTCAGCCCCTCTGTATCAGCCCCTCTGTTTCAGCCCCACTGTTTCTCGCCCTCTGTTTCTCGCTCTCTGTTTCTCGCCCTCAGTTTCCGGCCCTCTGTTTCAGCCCCTCTGTTTCAGCCCCTCTGTTTCAGCCCCTCTGTTTATAGCCCCTCTGTTTCTCGCCCTCTGTTTCAGCCCCTCTGTTTCTCGCCCTCTGTTTCAGCCCCTCTGTTTCAGCCCCTCTGTTTCAGCCACTCTGTTTCAGCCCCTCTGTTTCTCGCCCTCTGTTTCTCGCCCTCTGTTTCAGCCCCTCTGTTTCAGCCCGTCTCTTTCAGCCCCTCTGTTTAAGCCCCTCTGTTTCTCGCCCTCTGTTTCTCGCCCTCTGTTTCTCGCCCTCTGTTTCTCGCCCTATGTTTCAGCCCCTCTGTTTCAGCCCCTCTGTTTCAGCCCCTCTGTTTCTCGCCCTCTGTTTCTCGCCCACTGTTTCTCGCCCTCTGTTTCAGCCCCTCTGTTTCAGCCCCTCTGTTTCAGACCCTCTGTTCAGCCCCTCTGTTTCAGCCCCTCTGTTTCAGCCCCTCTGTTTCAGCCCCTCTGTTTCAGCCCCTCTGTTTCTCGCCCTCTGTTTCAGCCCCTCTGTTTCAGCCCCTCTGTTTCTCGCCCTCTGTTTCGCGCCCTCTGTTTCTCGCCCTCTTTTTCAGCCCCTCTGTTTCAGCCCCTCTGTTTCAGCCCCTCTGTTTCTAGCCCTCTGTTTCTCGCCCTCTGTTTCAGCCCCTGTGTTTCAGCCCCTCTGTTTCAGCCCCTCTGTTTCTCGCTCTCTGTTTCTCGCCCTCTGTTTCTCGCCCATTGTTTCTCGCCCTCTGTTTTTCGCCCTCTGTTTCAGCACCTCTGTTTCAGCCCGTCTGTTTCTCGCCCTCTGTTTCTCGCCCTCTGTTTCTCGCCCTCTGTTTCAGCCCCTCTGTATCAGCCCCTCTGTTTCAGCCCCTCTGTTTCTCGCCCTCTGTTTCAGCCCCTCTGTATCAGCCCCTCTGTTTCAGCCCCTCTGTTTCTCGCCCTCTGTTTCAGCCCCTCTGTTTCAGCCCCTCTGTTTCAGCCCCTCTGTTTCAGCTCCTCTGTTTCTCGCCCTCTGTTTCTCGCCCTCTGTTTCAGCCCCACTGTTTCTCGCCCTCGGTTTCAGCCCCTCTGTTTCTCGCCCTCTGTTTCAGCCCCTCTGTTTCAGCCCCTCTGTTTCAGCCCCGCTGTTTCTCGCCCTCTGTTTCAGCCACTCTGTTTCAGCCCCTTTGTTTCAGCCCCTCTGTTTCAGCCCCTCTGTTTCTCGCCCTCTGTTTCTCGCCCTCTGTTTCTCGCCCTCTGTTTCAGCCCCTCTGTTTCAGCCCCTCTGTGTCAGCCCCTCTGTTTCAGCCCCTCTGTTTCTCGCCCTCTGTTTCAGCCCCTCTGTTTCAGCCCCTCTGTTTCAGCCCCTCTGTTTCAGCCCCTCTGTTTCAGCCCCTCTGTTTCTCGCCATCTGTTTCTCGCCCTCTGTTTCTCGCCCTCTGTTTCTCGCCCTCTGTTTCAGCCCCTCTGTTTCTCGCCCTCTGTTTCTCGCCCTCTGTTTCTCGCTCTCTGTTTCTCGCCCTCTGTTTCAGCCCCTCTGTTTCAGCCCCTCTGTTTCAGCCACTCTGTTTCTCGCCCTCTGTTTCAGCCCCTCTGTTTCAGCCCCTCTGTTTCAGCCCCTCTGTTTCAGCCCCTCTGTATCAGCTCCTCTGTTTCTCGCCCTCTGTTTCTCGCCCACTGTTTCAGCCCCTCTGTTTCTCGCCCACTGTTTCAGCCCCTCTGTTTCTCGCCCTCTGTTTCAGCCACTCTGTTTCAGCCCCTCTGTTTCAGCCCCTCTGTTTCTCGCCCTCTGTTTCAGCTCCTCTGTTTCAGCCCCTCTGTTTCTCGCCCTCTGTTTCAGCCCCTCTGTTTCAGCCCCTCTGTATCAGCCCCTCTGTTTCAGCCCCTCTGTTTCTTGCCCTCTGTTTCTCGCCCTCTGTTTCAGCCCCTCTGTTTCAGCCCCTCTGTTTCAGCCCCTCTGTTTCTCGCCCTCTGTTTCTCGCCCTCTGTTTCTCGCCTCTGTTTCAGCCCCTCTGTTTCAGCCCCTCTGTTTCAGCCCCTCTGTTTTTAGCCCCTCTGTTTCTCGCCCTCTGTTTCAGCCCCTCTGTTTCTCGCCCTCTGTTTCAGCCCCTCTGTTTCAGCCCCTCTGTATCAGCCCCTCTGTTTCAGCCCCTCTGTTTCTCGCCCTCTGTTTCTCGCCCTCTGTTTCAGCCCCTCTGTTTCAGCCCGTCTCTTTCAGCCCCTCTGTTTCAGCCCTCTGTTTCTCGCCCTCTGTTTCTCGCCCTCTGTTTCTCGCCAACTGTTTCAGCCCCTCTGTTTCAGCCCCTCTGTTTCAGCCCCTCTGTTTCTCGCCCTCTGTTTCTCGCCCACTGTTTCTCGCCCTCTGTTTCTGCCCCTCTGTTTCAGCCCCTCTGTTTCAGCCCCTCTGTTTCCGCCCCTCTGTTTCTCGCGCTCTGTTTCAGCCCCTCTGTTTCAGCCCCTCTGTTTCAGCCCCTCTGTTTCTCGCCCTCTGTTTTCGCCCTCTGTTTCAGCCCCTCTGTTTCAGCCCCTCTGTTTCATCCCCTCTGTTTCAGCCTCTCTGTTTCTCGCCCTCTGTTTCAGCCCCTCTGTTTCAGCCCCTCTGTTTCAGCCCCTCTGTTTCAGCCCCTCTGTTTCTCGCTCTCTGTTTCTCGCCCTCTGTTTCTCGCCCTCTGTTTCTTGCCCTCTGTTTCTCACCCTCTGTTTCTCGCCCTCTGTTTCAGCCCCTCTGTATCAGCCCCTCTGTTTCAGTCCCTCTGTTTCTCGCCCTCTGTTTCAGCCCCTCTGTTTCAGCCCCTCTGTTTCAGCCCCTCTGTTTCAGCTCCTCTGTTTCTCGCCCTCTGTTTCAGCCCCTCTGTTTCTCGCCCTCTGTTTCAGCCCCTCTGTTTCTCGCCCTCTGTTTCAGCCCCTCTGTTTCAGCCCCTCTGTTTCAGCCCCTCTGTTTCTCGCCCTCTGTTTCAGCCACTCTGTTTCAGCCCCTCTGTTTCTCGCCCTCTGTTTCAGCCCCTCTGTTTCAGCCCCTCTGTATCAGCCCCTCTGTTTCAGACCCTCTGTTTCTCGCCCTCTGTTTCTCGCCCTCTGTTTCTCGCCCTCTGTTTCTCGCCCTCTGTTTCTCGCCCTCTGTTTCAGCCCCTCTGTTTCAGCCCCTCTGTTTCTCGCCCTCTGTTTCTCGCCCACAGTTTCTCGCCCTCTGTTTCAGCCCCTCTGTTTCAGCCCCTCTGTTTCAGCCCCTTTGTTTCAGCCCCTCTGTTTCTCGCCCTCTGTTTCAGCCCCTCTGTTTCAGCCCCTCTGTTTCAGCCCCTCTGTTTCAGCCCCTCTGTTTCTCGCCCACTGTTTCAGACCCTCTGTTTCAGCCCCTCTGTTTCAGCCCCTCTGTTTCTCGCCCTCTGTTTCTCGCCCTCTGTTTCAGCCCCTCTGTTTCAGCCCCTCTGTTTCAGCCTCTGTGTTTCTCGCCCTCTGTTTCAGCCCCTCTGTTTCAGCCCCTCTGTTTCAGCCCCTCTGTTTCTCGCTCTCTGTTTCTCGCCCTCTGTTTCTCACCCTCTGTTTCTCGCCCTCTGTTTCTCGCCCTCTGTTTCACCCCCTCTTTTTCAGCCCCTCTGTTTCTCGCCCTCTGTTTCTCGCCCTCTGTTTCTCGCCCTCTGTTTCAGCCCCTCTGTATCAGCCCCTCCGTTTCAGCCCCTCTGTTTCTCGCCCTCTGTTTCAGCCCCTCTGTTTCAGCCCCTCTGTTTCAGCCCCTCTGTTTCAGCTCCTCTGTTTCTCGCCCTCTGTTTCTCGCCCTCTGTTTCAGCCCCTCTGTTTCTCGCCCTCTGTTTCAGCCCCTCTGTTTCTCGCCCTATGTTTCAGCCCCTCTGTTTCAGCCCTTCTGTTTCAGCCCCTCTGTGTCTCGCCCTCTGTTTCAGCCACTCTGTTTCAGCCCCTCTGTTTCTCGCCCTCTGTATCAGCCCCTCTGTTTCAGCCCCTCTGTATCAGCCCCTCTGTTTCAGCCCCTATGTTTCAGCCCCTCTGTTTCAGCCCCTCTGTTTCAGCTCCTCTGTTTCTCGCCCTCTGTTTCAGCCCCTCTGTTTCTCGCCCTCTGTATCAGCCCCTCTGTTTCTCGCCCTCTGTTTCAGCCCCTCTGTTTCAGCCCCTCTGTTTCAGCCCCTCTGTTTCTCGCCCTCTGTTTCAGCCACTCTGTTTCAGCCCCTCTGTTTCTCGCCCTCTGTTTCAGCCCCTCTGTTTCAGCCCCTCTGTATCAGCCCCTCTGTTTCAGACCCTCTGTTTCTCGCCCTCTGTTTCTCGCCCTCTGTTTCTCGCCCTCTGTTTCTCGCCCTCTGTTTCTCGCCCTCTGTTTCAGCCCCTCTGTTTCAGCCCCTCTGTTTCTCGCCCTCTGTTTCTCGCCCACTGTTTCTCGCCCTCTGTTTCAGCCCCTCTGTTTCAGCCCCTCTGTTTCAGCCCCTTTGTTTCAGCCCCTCTGTTTCTCGCCCTCTGTTTCAGCCCCTCTGTTTCAGCCCCTCTGTTTCAGCCCCTCTGTTTCAGCCCCTCTGTTTCTCGCCCACTGTTTCAGCCCCTCTGTTTCAGCCCCTCTGTTTCAGCCCCTCTGTTTCTCGCCCTCTGTTTCTCGCCCTCTGTTTCAGCCCCTCTGTTTCAGCCCCTCTGTTTCAGCCCCTCTGTTTCAGCCTCTGTGTTTCTCGCCCTCTGTTTCAGCCCCTCTGTTTCAGCCCCTCTGTTTCAGCCCCTCTGTTTCTCGCTCTCTGTTTCTCGCCCTCTGTTTCTCACCCTCTGTTTCTCGCCCTCTGTTTCTCGCCCTCTGTTTCAGCCCCTCTTTTTCAGCCCCTCTGTTTCTCGCCCTCTGTTTCTCGCCCTCTGTTTCTCGCCCTCTGTTTCAGCCCCTCTGTATCAGCCCCTCCGTTTCAGCCCCTCTGTTTCTCGCCCTCTGTTTCAGCCCCTCTGTTTCAGCCCCTCTGTTTCAGCCCCTCTGTTTCAGCTTCTCTGTTTCTCGCCCTCTGTTTCTCGCCCTCTGTTTCAGCCCCTCTGTTTCTCGCCCTCTGTTTCAGCCCCTCTGTTTCTCGCCCTATGTTTCAGCCCCTCTGTTTCAGCCCTTTTGTTTCAGCCCCTCTGTGTCTCGCCCTCTGTTTCAGCCACTCTGTTTCAGCCCCTCTGTTTCTCGCCCTCTGTATCAGCCCCTCTGTTTCAGCCCCTCTGTATCAGCCCCTCTGTTTCAGCCCCTCTGTTTCTCGCCCTCTGTTTCTCGCCCTCTGTTTCAGCCCCTCTGTTTCAGCCCCTCTGTTTCAGCCCCTCTGTTTCAGCCCCTCTCTTTCTCGCTCTCTGTTTCTCGCCCTCTGTTTCTCGCCCTCTGTTCCTCGCCCTCTGTTTCTCGCCCTCTGTTTCAGCCCCTCTCTTTCAGCCCCTCTGTTTCTCGCCCTCTGTTTCTCGCCCTCTGTTTCTCGCCCACTCTTTCAGCCCCTCTGTATCAGCCCCTCTGTTTCAGTCCCTCTGTTTCTCGCCCTCTGTTTCAGCCCCTCTGTTTCAGCCCCTCTTGTTTCAGCCCCTCTGTTTCAGCTCCTCTGTTTCTCGCCCTCTGTTTCAGCCCCTCTGTTTCTCGCCCTCTGTTTCAGCCCCTCTGTTTCTCGCCCTTTGTTTCAGCCCCTCTGTTTCAGCCCCTCTGTTTCAGCCCCTCTGTTTCTCGCCCTCTGTTTCAGCCACTCTGTTTCAGCCCCTCTGTTTCTCGCCCTCTGTTTCAGCCCCTCTGTTTCAGCCCCTCTGTATCAGCCCCTCTGTTTCAGACCCTCTGTTTCTCGCCCTCTGTTTCTCGCCCTCTGTTTCTCGCCATCTGTTTCTCGCCCTCTGTTTCAGCCCCTCTGTTTCAGCCCCTCTGTTTCTCGCCCTCTGTTTCTCGCCCACTGTTTCTCGCCCTCTGTTTCAGCCCCTCTGTTTCAGCCCCTCTGTTTCAGCCCGTTTGTTTCAGCCCCTCTGTTTCTCGCCCTCTGTTTCAGCCCCTCTGTTTCAGCCCCTCTGTTTCAGCCCCTCTGTTTCAGCCCCTCTGTTTCTCGCCCTCTGTTTCAGCCCCTCTGTTTCAGCCCCTCTGTTTCAGCCCATCTGTTTCTCGCCCTCTGTTTCTCGCCCTCTGTTTCAGCCCCTCTGTTTCAGCCCCTCTGTTTCAGCCCCTCTGTTTCAGCCTCTGTGTTTCTCGCCCTCTGTTTCAGCCCCTCTGTTTCAGCCCCTCTGTTTCAGCCCCTCTGTTTCTCGCTCTCTGTTTCTCGCTCTCTGTTTCTCACCCTCTGTTTCTCGCCCTCTGTTTCTCGCCCTCTGTTTCAGCCCCTCTTTCTCAGCCCCTCTGTTTCTCGCCCTCTGTTTCTCGCCCTCTGTTTCTCGCCCTCTGTTTCAGCCCCTCTGTATCAGCCCCTCTATTTCAGCCCCTCTGTTTGTCGCCCTCTGTTTCAGCCCCTCTGTTTCAGCCCCTCTGTTTCAGCCCATCTGTTTCAGCCCCTCTGTTTCTCGCCCTCTGTTTCAGCCCCTCTGTTTCTCGCCCTATGTTTCAGCCCCTCTGTTTCAGCCCTTTTGTTTCAGCCCCTCTGTTTCTCGCCCTCTGTTTCTCGCCCTCTGTTTCTCGCCCTATGTTTCAGCCCCTCTGTTTCAGCACTTTTGTTTCAGCCCCTCTGTGTCTCGCCCTCTGTATCAGCCCCTCTGTTTCAGCCCCTCTGTATCAGCCCCTCTGTTTCAGCCCCTCTGTGTCTCGCCCTCTGTTTCTCGCCCTCTGTTTCAAACCCTCTGTTTCAGCCCCTCTGTTTCAGCCCCTCTGTTTCTCGCCCTCTGTTTCTCGACCTCTGTTTCAGCCCCTCTGTTTCTCGCCCACTGTTTCAGCCCCTCTGTTTCAGCCCCTCTGTTTCAGCCCCTCTGTTTCTCGCCCTCTGTTTCTCGCCCTCTGTTTCAAACCCTCTGTTTCAGCCCCTCTGTTTCACCCCCTCTGTTTCTCGCCCTCTGTTTCTCGACCTCTGTTTCAGCCCCTCTGTTTCTCGCCCACTGTTTCAGCCCCTCTGTTTCAGTCCCTCTGTATCAGCCCCTCTGTTTCAGCCCCACTGTTTCTCGCCCTCTGTTTCTCGCTCTCTGTTTCTCGCACTCTGTTTCCGGCCCTCTGTTTCAGCCCCTCTGTTTCAGCCCCTCTGTTTCAGCCCCTCTGTTTATAGCCCCTCTGTTTCTCGCCCTCTGTTTCAGACCCTCTGTTTCTCGCCCGCTGTTTCAGCCCCTCTGTTTCAGCCCCTCTGTATCAGCCCCTCTGTTTCAGCCCCTCTGTTTCTCGCCCTCTGTTTCTCGCCCTCTGTTTCAGCCCCTCTGTTTCAGCCCGTCTCTTTCAGCCCCTCTGTTTAAGCCCCTCTGTTTCTCGCCCTCTGTTTCTCGCCCTCTGTTTCTCGCCCTCTGTTTCTCGCCCTATGTTTCAGCCCCTCTGTTTCAGCCCCTCTGTTTCAGCCCCTCTGTTTCTCGCCCTCTGTTTCTCGCCCACTGTTTCTCGCCCTCTGTTTCAGCCCCTCTGTTTCAGCCCCTCTGTTTCAGACCCTCTGTTTCAGCCCCTCTGTTTCAGCCCCTCTGTTTCAGCCCCTCTGTTTCAGCCCCTCTGTTTCTCGCCATCTGTTTCTGCCCCTCTGTTTCAGCCCCTCTGTTTCAGCCCCTCTGTTTCCGCCCCTCTGTTTCTCGCCCTCTGTTTCAGCCCCTCTGTTTCAGCCCCTCTGTTTCAGCCCCTCTGTTTCTCGCCCTCTGTTTTCGCCCTCTGTTTCAGCCCCTCTGTTTCAGCCCCTCTGTTTCAGCCCCTCTGTTTCAGCCTCTCTGTTTCTCGCCCTCTGTTTCAGCCCCTCTGTTTCAGCCCGTCTGTTTCAGCCCCTCTGTTTCAGCCCCTCTGTTTCTCGCTCTCTGTTTCTCGCCCTCTGTTTCTCGCCCTCTGTTTCTCGCCCTCTGTTTCAGCCCCTCTGTTTCAGCCCCTCTGTTTCTCGCCCTCTGTTTCTCGCCCTCTGTTTCTCGCCCTCTGTTTCAGCCCCTCTGTATCAGCCCCTCTGTTTCAGCCCCTCTGTTTCTCGCCCTCTGTTTCAGCCCCTCTGTTTCAGCCCCTCTGTTTCAGCCCCTCTGTTTCAGCTCCTCTGTTTCTCGCCCTCTGTTTCAGCCCCTCTGTTTCTCGCCCTCTGTTTCAGCCCCTCTGTTTCAGCCCCTCTGTTTCAGCCCCTCTGTTTCTCGCCCTCTGTTTCAGCCACTCTGTTTCAGCCCCTCTGTTTCTC
Source organism: Stegostoma tigrinum (assembly GCF_030684315.1). Lineage (NCBI taxonomy): Eukaryota > Metazoa > Chordata > Chondrichthyes > Orectolobiformes > Stegostomatidae > Stegostoma > Stegostoma tigrinum. Next base: position 1,029,730 of record NW_026728059.1, on the reverse strand, counting down.
TCCCTCTGTTTCAGCCCCTCTGTTTCAGCCCCTCTGTATCAGCCCCTCTGTTTCAGCCGCTCTGTTTCTCGCCCTCTGTTTCTTGCCCTCTGTTTCTCGCCCTCTGTTTCTTGCCCTCTGTTTCTCGCCCTCTGTTTCAGCCCCTCTGTTTCAGCCCCTCTGTTTCAGCCCCTCTGTTTCTCGCACTCTGTTTCTCGCCCAATGTTTCTCGCCCTCTGTTTCAGCCCCTCTGTTTCAGCCCCACTGTTTCAGCCCCTCTGTTTCAGCCCCTCTGTTTCTCGCCCTCTGTTTAAGCCCCTCTGTTTCAGCCCCTCTGTTTCAGCCCCTCTGTTTCAGCCCCTCTGTTTCTCGCCCTCTGTTTCAGCCCCTCTGTTTCAGCCCCTCTGTTTCAGCCCCTCTGTTTCTCGCCCTCTGTTTCAGCCCCTCTGTTTCAGCCCCTCTGTTTCAGCCCCTCTGTTTCAGCCCCTCTGTTTCAGCCTCTCTGTTTCTCGCTCTCTGTTTCAGCCCCTCTGTTTCAGCCCCTCTGTTTCAGCATCTCTGTTTCAGCCCCTCTGTTTCTCGCCCTCTGTTTCAGCCCCTCTGTTTCTCGCCCTCTGTTTCTCGCCCTCTGTTTCTCGCCCTCTGTTTCAGCCCCTCTGTTTCAGCCCCTCTGTTTCATCCCGTCTGTTTCTCGCTCTCTGTTTCTCGCCCTCTGTTTCTCGCCCTCTGTTTCAGCCCCTCTGTTTCAGCCCCTCTGTTTCTCGCCCTCTGTTTCGCGCCCTCTGTTTCTCGCCCTCTGTTTCAGCCCCTCTGTATCAGCCCCTCTGTTTCAGCCCCTCTGTTTCTCGCCTCCTGTTTCAGCCCCTCTATTTCAGCCCCTCTGTTTCAGCCCCTCTGTTTCAGCTCCTCTGTTTCTCGCCCTCTGTTTCCCGCCCTCTTTTTCAGCCGCTCTGTTTCTCGCCCTCTGTTTCAGCCCCTCAGTTTCTCGCCCTCTGTTTCAGCCACTCTGTTTCAACCCCTCTGTTTCAGCCCCTCTGTTTCTCGCCCTCTGTTTCAGCCCCACTGTTTCAGCCCCTCTGTTTCTCGCCCTCTGTTTCAGCCCCTCTGTTTCAGCCCCTCTGTATCAGCCCCTCTGTTTCATCCCTCTGATTCTCGCCCTCTGTTTCTCGCCCACTGTTTCAAACCCTCTGTTTCCGGCCCTCTGTTTCAGCCCCTCTGTTTCAGCCCCTCTGTTTCAGCCCCTCTGTTTCTCGCCCTCTGTTTCTAGCCCTCTGTTTCTCGCTCTCTGTTTCTCGCCCTCTGTTTCTCGCCCTGTGTTTCAGCCCCTCTGTTTCAGCCCCTCTGGTTCCGCCCCTCTGTTTCACCCCCTCTGTTTCTCGCCCTCTGTTTCAGCCCCTCTGTTTCTCGCCCTCTGTTTCAGCCCCTCTGTTTCAGCCCCTCTGTATCAGCCCCTCTGTTTCAGCCCCTCTGTTTCAGCCCCTCTGTTTCAGCCCCTCTGTTTCTCGCCCACTGTTTCTCGCCCTCTGTTTCTCGCCCTCTGTTTCAGCCCCTCTGTTTCAGCCCCTTTGTTTCAGCCCCTCTGTTTCAGCCCCTCTGTTTCTCGCCCTCTGTTTCAGCCCCTCTGTTTCAGCCCCTCTGTTTCAGCCGCTCTGTTTCAGCCCCTCTGTTTCAGCCCCTCTGTTTCTCGCCCTCTGTTTCTCGCCCTCTGTTTCAGCCCCTCTGTTTCTCGCCCTCTGTTTCTCGCCCTCTGTTTCTCGCTCTCTGTTTCTCGCCCTCTGTTTCAGCCCCTCTGTTTCAGCCCCTCTGTTTCAGCCACTCTGTTTCAAGCCCTCTGTTTCAGCCCCTCTGTTTCAGCCCCTCTGTTTCAGCCCCTCTGTTTCAGCCCCTCTGTATCAGCTCCTCTGTTTCTCGCCCTCTGTTTCTCGCCCACTGTTTCAGCCCCTCTGTTTCTCGCCCACTGTTTCAGCCCCTCTGTTTCTCGCCCTCTGTTTCAGCCACACTGTTTCAGCCCCTCTGTTTCAGCCCCTCTGTTTCTCGCCCTCTGTTTCAGCTCCTCTGTTTCAGCCCCTCTGTTTCTCGCCCTCTGTTTCAGCCCCTCTGTTTCAGCCCCTCTGTATCAGCCCCTCTGTTTCAGCCCCTCTGTTTCTTGCCCTCTGTTTCTCGCCCTCTGTTTCAGCCCCTCTGTTTCAGCCCCTCTGTTTCAGCCCCTCTGTTTCAGCCCCTCTGTTTCTCGCCCTCTGTTTCTCGCCCTCTGTTTCACGCCTCTGTTTCAGCCCCTCTGTTTCAGCCCCTCTGTTTCAGCCCCTCCGTTTTTAGCCCCTCTGTTTCTCGCCCTCTGTTTCAGACCGTCTGTTTCTCGCCCTCTGATTCAGCCCCTCTGTTTCAGCCCCTCTGTATCAGCCCCTCTGTTTCAGCCCCTCTGTTTCTCGCCCTCTGTTTCTCGCCCTCTGTTTCAGCCCCTCTGTTTCAGCCCGTCTCTTTCAGCCCCTCTGTTTCAGCCCCTCTGTTTCTCGCCCTCTGTTTCTCGCCCTCTGTTTCTCGCCCTCTGTTTCTCGCCAACTGTTTCAGCCCCTCTGTTTCTCGCCCTCTGTTTCAGCCCCTCTGTTTCTCGCCCTCTGTTTCTCGCCCACTGTTTCTCGCCCTCTGTTTCAGCCCCTCTGTTTCAGCCCCTCTGTTTCAGCCCCTCTGTTTCAGCCCCTCTGTTTCTCGCCCTCTGTTTCTGCCCCTCTGTTTCAGCCCCTCTGTTTCAGCCCCTCTGTTTCCGCCCCTCTGTTTCTCGCCCTCTGTTTCAGCCCCTCTGTTTCAGCCCCTCTGTTTCAGCCCCTCTGTTTCTCGCACTCTGTTTTCGCCCTCTGTTTCAGCCCCTCTGTTTCAGCCCCTCTGTTTCAGCCCCTCTGTTTCAGCCTCTCTGTTTCTCGCCCTCTGTTTCAGCCCCTCTGTTTCAGCCCCTCTGTTTCAGCCCCTCTGTTTCAGCCCCTCTGTTTCTCGCCCTCTGTTTCTCGCCATCTGTTTCTCGCCCACTCTTTCAGCCCCTCTGTATCAGCCCCTCTGTTTCAGTCCCTCTGTTTCTCGCCCTCTGTTTCAGCCCCTCTGTTTCAGCCCCTCTGTTTCAGCCCCTCTGTTTCAGCTCCTCTGTTTCTCGCCCTCTGTTTCAGCCCCTCTGTTTCTCGCCCTCTGTTTCAGCCCCTCTGTTTCTCGCCCTTTGTTTCAGCCCCTCTGTTTCAGCCCCTCTGTTTCAGCCCCTCTGTTTCTCGCCCTCTGTTTCAGCCACTCTGTTTCAGCCCCTCTGTTTCTCGCCCTCTGTTTCAGCCCCTCTGTTTCAGCCCCTCTGTATCAGCCCCTCTGTTTCAGACCCTCTGTTTCTCGCCCTCTGTTTCTCGCCCTCTGTTTCTCGCCCTCTGTTTCTCGCCCTCTGTTTCAGCCCCTCTGTTTCAGCCCCTCTGTTTCTCGCCCTCTGTTTCTCGCCCTCTGTTTCAGCCCCTCTGTTTCAGCCCCTCTGTTTCAGCCCCTCTGTTTCAGCCTCTGTGTTTCTCGCCCTCTGTTTCAGCCCCTCTGTTTCAGCCCCTCTGTTTCAGCCCCTCTGTTTCTCGCTCTCTGTTTCTCGCCCTCTGTTTCTCACCCTCTGTTTCTCGCCCTCTGTTTCTCGCCCTCTGTTTCAGCCCCTCTTTTTCAGCCCCTCTGTTTCTCGCCCTCTGTTTCTCGCCCTCTGTTTCTCGCCCTCTGTTTCAGCCCCTCTGTTTCAGCCCCTCTGTTTCAGCCCCTCTGTTTCTCGCCCTCTGTTTCTCGCCCTCTGTTTCACGCCTCTGTTTCAGCCCCTCTGTTTCAGCCCCTCTGTTTCAGCCCCTCCGTTTTTAGCCCCTCTGTTTCTCGCCCTCTGTTTCAGACCGTCTGTTTCTCGCCCTCTGATTCAGCCCCTCTGTTTCAGCCCCTCTGTATCAGCCCCTCTGTTTCAGCCCCTCTGTTTCTCGCCCTCTGTTTCTCGCCCTCTGTTTCAGCCCCTCTGTTTCAGCCCGTCTCTTTCAGCCCCTCTGTTTCAGCCCCTCTGTTTCTCGCCCTCTGTTTCTCGCCCTCTGTTTCTCGCCCTCTGTTTCTCGCCAACTGTTTCAGCCCCTCTGTTTCTCGCCCTCTGTTTCAGCCCCTCTGTTTCTCGCCCTCTGTTTCTCGCCCACTGTTTCTCGCCCTCTGTTTCAGCCCCTCTGTTTCAGCCCCTCTGTTTCAGCCCCTCTGTTTCAGCCCCTCTGTTTCTCGCCCTCTGTTTCTGCCCCTCTGTTTCAGCCCCTCTGTTTCAGCCCCTCTGTTTCCGCCCCTCTGTTTCTCGCCCTCTGTTTCAGCCCCTCTGTTTCAGCCCCTCTGTTTCAGCCCCTCTGTTTCTCGCACTCTGTTTTCGCCCTCTGTTTCAGCCCCTCTGTTTCAGCCCCTCTGTTTCAGCCCCTCTGTTTCAGCCTCTCTGTTTCTCGCCCTCTGTTTCAGCCCCTCTGTTTCAGCCCCTCTGTTTCAGCCCCTCTGTTTCAGCCCCTCTGTTTCTCGCCCTCTGTTTCTCGCCCTCTGTTTCTCGCCCACTCTTTCAGCCCCTCTGTATCAGCCCCTCTGTTTCAGTCCCTCTGTTTCTCGCCCTCTGTTTCAGCCCCTCTGTTTCAGCCCCTCTGTTTCAGCCCCTCTGTTTCAGCTCCTCTGTTTCTCGCCCTCTGTTTCAGCCCCTCTGTTTCTCGCCCTCTGTTTCAGCCCCTCTGTTTCTCGCCCTTTGTTTCAGCCCCTCTGTTTCAGCCCCTCTGTTTCAGCCCCTCTGTTTCTCGCCCTCTGTTTCAGCCACTCTGTTTCAGCCCCTCTGTTTCTCGCCCTCTGTTTCAGCCCCTCTGTTTCAGCCCCTCTGTATCAGCCCCTCTGTTTCAGACCCTCTGTTTCTCGCCCTCTGTTTCTCGCCCTCTGTTTCTCGCCCTCTGTTTCTCGCCCTCTGTTTCAGCCCCTCTGTTTCAGCCCCTCTGTTTCTCGCCCTCTGTTTCTCGCCCTCTGTTTCAGCCCCTCTGTTTCAGCCCCTCTGTTTCAGCCCCTCTGTTTCAGCCTCTGTGTTTCTCGCCCTCTGTTTCAGCCCCTCTGTTTCAGCCCCTCTGTTTCAGCCCCTCTGTTTCTCGCTCTCTGTTTCTCGCCCTCTGTTTCTCACCCTCTGTTTCTCGCCCTCTGTTTCTCGCCCTCTGTTTCAGCCCCTCTTTTTCAGCCCCTCTGTTTCTCGCCCTCTGTTTCTCGCCCTCTGTTTCTCGCCCTCTGTTTCAGCCCCTCTGTATCAGCCCCTCTGTTTCAGCCCCTCTGTTTCTCGCCCTCTGTTTCAGCCCCTCTGTTTCAGCCCCTCTGTTTCAGCCCCTCTGTTTCAGCCCCTCTGTTTCTCGCCCTCTGTTTCAGCCCCTCTGTTTCTCGCCCTATGTTTCAGCCCCTCTGTTTCAGCCCTTTAGTTTCAGCCCCTCTGTGTCTCGCCCTCTGTTTCAGCCACTCTGTTTCAGCCCCTCTGTTTCTCGCCCTCTGTATCAGCCCCTCTGTTTCAGCCCCTCTGTATCAGCCCCTCTGTTTCAGCCCCTCTGTTTCTCGCCCTCTGTTTCTCGCCCTCTGTTTCAAACCCTCTGTTTCAGCCCCCCTGTTTCAGCCCCTCTGTTTCAGCCCCTCTGTTTCACGACCTCTGTTTCAGCCCCTCTGTTTCTCGCCCACTGTTTCAGCCCCTCTGTTTCAGCCCCTCTGTTTCAGCCCCTCTGTTTCTCGCCCTCTGTTTGTCGCCCTCTGTTTCAAACCCTCTGTTTCAGCCCCTCTGTTTCAGCCCCTCTGTTTCTCGCCCTCTGTTTCTCGACCTCTGTTTCAGCCCCTCTGTTTCTCGCCCACTGTTTCAGCCCCTCTGTTTCAGCCCCTCTGTATCAGCCCCTCTGTTTCAGCCCCACTGTTTCTGGCCCTCTGTTTCTCGCTCTCTGTTTCTCGCACTCTGTTTCCGGCCCTCTGTTTATAGCCCCTCTGTTTCTCGCCCTCTGTTTCAGACCCTCTGTTTCTCGCCCTCTGTTTCAGCCCCTCTGTTTCAGCCCCTCTGTATCAGCCCCTCTGTTTCAGCCCCTCTGTTTCTCGCCCTCTGTTTCTCGCCCTCTGTTTCAGCCCCTCTGTTTCAGCCCGTCTCTTTCAGCCCCTCTGTTTAAGCCCCTCTGTTTCTCTCCCTCTGTTTCTCGCCCTCTGTTTCTCGCCCTCTGTTTCTCGCCCTATGTTTCAGCCCCTCTGTTTCAGCCCCTCTGTTTCAGCCCCTCTGTTTCTCGCCCTCTGTTTCTCGCCCACTGTTTCTCGCCCTCTGTTTCAGCCCCTCTGTTTCAGCCCCTCTGTTTCAGACCCTCTGTTTCAGCCCCTCTGTTTCAGCCCCTCTGTTTCAGCCCCTCTGTTTCAGCCCCTCTGTTTCTCGCCCTCTGTTTCTGCCCCTCTGTTTCAGCCCCTCTGTTTCAGCCCGTCTGTTTCCGCCCCTCTGTTTCTCGCCCTCTGTTTCAGCCCCTCTGTTTCAGCCCCTCTGTTTCAGCCCCTCTGTTTCTCGCCCACTGTTTTCGCCCTCTGTTTCAGCCCCTCTGTTTCAGCTCCTCTGTTTCAGCCCCTCTGTTTCAGCCTCTCTGTTTCTCGCCCTCTGTTTCAGCCCCTCTGTTTCAGCCCGTCTGTTTCAGCCCCTCTGTTTCAGCCCCTCTGTTTCTCGCTCTCTGTTTCTCGCCCTCTGTTTCTCGCCCTATGTTTCTCGCACACTGTTTCAGCCCCTCTGTTTCAGCCCCTCTGTTTCTCGCCCTCTGTTTCTCGCCCTCTGTTTCTCGCCCTCTGTTTCAGCCCCTCTGTTTCAGCCCCTCTGTTTCAGCTCCTCTGTTTCTCGCCCTCTGTTTCAGCCCCTCTGTTTCTCGCCCTCTGTTTCAGCCCCTCTGTTTCTCGCCCTCTGTTTCAGCCCCTCTGTTTCAGCCCCTCTGTTTCTCGCCCTCTGTTTCAGCCACTCTGTTTCAGCCCCTCTGTTTCTCTCCCTCTGTTTCAGCCCCTCTGTTTCAGCCCCTCTGTATCAGCCCCTCTGTTTCAGCCGCTCTGTTTCTCGCCCTCTGTTTCTCGCCCTCTGTTTCTCGCCCTCTGTTTCTCGCCCTCTGTTTCTCGCCCTCTGTTTCAGCCCCTCTGTTTCAGCCCCTCTGTTTCAGCCCCTCTGTTTCTCGCACTCTGTTTCTCGCCCAATGTTTCTCGCCCTCTGTTTCAGCCCCTCTGATTCAGCCCCACTGTTTCAGCCCCTCTGTTTCAGCCCCTCTGTTTCTCGCCCTCTGTTTAAGCCCCTCTGTTTCAGCCCCTCTGTTTCAGCCCCTCTGTTTCAGCCCCTCTGTTTCTCGCCCTCTGTTTCAGCCCCTCTGTTTCAGCCCCTCTGTTTCAGCCCCTCTGTTTCTCGCCTTCTGTTTCAGCCCCTCTGTTTCAGCCCCTCTGTTTCAGCCCCTCTGTTTCAGCCCCTCTGTTTCAGCCTCTCTGTTTCTCGCTCTCTGTTTCAGCCCCTCTGTTTCAGCCCCTCTGTTTCAGCCCCTCTGTTTCAGCCCCTCTGTTTCTCGCCCTCTGTTTCAGCCCCTCTGTTTCTCGCCCTCTGTTTCTCGCCCTCTGTTTCTCGCCCTCTATTTCAGCCCCTCTGTTTCAGCCCCTCTGTTTCATCCCGTCTGTTTCAGCGTCTCTGTTTCTCGCCCTTTGTTTCAGCCCCTCTGTTTCAGCCCCTCTGTTTCAGCCCCTCTGTTTCTCGCTCTCTGTTTCTCGACCTCTGTTTCTCGCCCTCTGTTTCTCGCCCTCTGTTTCTCGCCCTCTGTTTCAGCCCCTCTGTTTCAGCCCCTCTGTTTCTCGCCCTCTGTTTCGCGCCCTCTGTTTCTCGCCCTCTGTTTCAGCCCCTCTGTATCAGCCCCTCTGTTTCAGCCCCTCTGTTTCTCGCCTCCTGTTTCAGCCCCTCTATTTCAGCCCCTCTGTTTCAGCCCCTCTGTTTCAGCTCCTCTGTTTCTCGCCCTCTGTTTCCCGCCCTCTTTTTCAGCCGCTCTGTTTCTCGCCCTCTGTTTCAGCCCCTCAGTTTCTCGCCCTCTGTTTCAGCCACTCTGTTTCAACACCTCTGTTTCAGCCCCTCTGTTTCTCGCCCTCTGTTTCAGCCCCACTGTTTCAGCCCCTCTGTTTCTCGCCCTCTGTTTCAGCCCCTCTGTTTCAGCCCCTCTGTATCAGCCCCTCTGTTTCATCCCTCTGATTCTCGCCCTCTGTTTCTCGCCCACTGTTTCAAACCCTCTGTTTCAGCCCCTCTGTTTCAGCCCCTCTGTTTCAGCCCCTCTGTTTCAGCCCCTCTGTTTCTCGCCCTCTGTTACTAGCCCTCTGTTTCTCGCTCTCTGTTTCTCGCCCTCTGTTTCTCGCCCTGTGTTTCAGCCCCTCTGTTTCAGCCCCTCTGGTTCCGCCCCTCTGTTTCACCCCCTCTGTTTCTCGCCCTCTGTTTCAGCCCCTCTGTTTCTCGCCCTCTGTTTCAGCCCCTCTGTTTCAGCCCCTCTGTATCAGCCCCTCTGTTTCAGCCCCTCTGTTTCAGCCCCTCTGTTTCAGCCCCTCTGTTTCTCGCCCTCTGTTTCTCGCCCTCTGTTTCTCGCCCTCTGTTTCAGCCCCTCTGTTTCAGCCCCTTTGTTTCAGCCCCTCTGTTTCAGCCCCTCTGTTTCTCGCCCTCTGTTTCAGCCCCTCTGTTTCAGCCCCTCTGTTTCAGCCGCTCTGTTTCAGCCCCTCTGTTTCAGCCCCTCTGTTTCTCGCCATCTGTTTCTCGCCCTCTGTTTCTCGCCCTCTGTTTCTCGCCCTCTGTTTCAGCCCCTCTGTTTCTCGCCCTATGTTTCTCGCCCTCTGTTTCTCGCTCTCTGTTTCTCGCCCTCTGTTTCAGCCCCTGTGTTTCAGCCCCTCTGTTTCAGCCACTCTGTTTCTCGCCCTCTGTTTCAGCCCCTCTGTTTCAGCCCCTCTGTTTCAGCCCCTCTGTTTCAGCCCCTCTGTATCAGCTCTTCTGTTTCTCGCCCTCTGTTTCTCGCCCACTGTTTCAGCCCCTCTGTTTCTCGCCCACTGTTTCAGCCCCTCTGTTTCTCGCCCTCTGTTTCAGCCACTCTGTTTCAGCCCCTCTGTTTCAGCCCCTCTGTTTCTCGCCCTCTGTTTCAGCTCCTCTGTTTCAGCCCCTCTGTTTCTCGCCCTCTGTTTCAGCCCCTCTGTTTCAGCCCCTCTGTATCAGCCCCTCTGTTTCAGCCCCTCTGTTTCTTGCCCTCTGTTTCTCGCCCTCTGTTTCAGCCCCTCTGTTTCAGCCCCTCTGTTTCAGCCCCTCTGTTTCAGCCCCTCTGTTTCTCGCCCTCTGTTTCTCGCCCTCTGTTTCACGCCTCTGTTTCAGCCCCTCTGTTTCAGCCCCTCTGTTTCAGCCCCTCCGTTTTTAGCCCCTCTGTTTCTCGCCCTCTGTTTCAGACCGTCTGTTTCTCGCCCTCTGTTTCAGCCCCTCTGTTTCAGCCCCTCTGTATCAGCCCCTCTGTTTCAGCCCCTCTGTTTCTCGCCCTCTGTTTCTCGCCCTCTGTTTCAGCCCCTCTGTTTCAGCCCGTCTCTTTCAGCCCCTCTGTTTCAGCCCCTCTGTTTCTCGCCCTCTGTTTCTCGCCCTCTGTTTCTCGCCAACTGTTTCAGCCCCTCTGTTTCTCGCCCTCTGTTTCAGCCCCTCTGTTTCTCGCCCTCTGTTTCTCGCCCACTGTTTCTCGCCCTCTGTTTCAGCCCCTCTGTTTCAGCCCCTCTGTTTCAGCCCCTCTGTTTCTCGCCCTCTGTTTCTGCCCCTCTGTTTCAGCCCCTCTGTTTCTTCCCCTCTGTTTCCGCCCCTCTGTTTCTCGCCCTCTGTTTCAGCCCCTCTGTTTCAGCCCCTCTGTTTCAGCCCCTCTGTTTCTCGCCCACTGTTTTCTCCCTCTGTTTCAGCCCCTCTGTTTCAGCCCCTCTGTTTCAGCCCCTCTGTTTCAGCCTCTCTGTTTCTCGCCCTCTGTTTCAGCCCCTCTGTTTCAGCCCCTCTGTTTCAGCCCCTCTGTTTCAGCCCCTCTCTTTCTCGCTCTCTGTTTCTCGCCCTCTGTTTCTCGCCCTCTGTTTCTCGCCCTCTGTTTCTCGCCCTCTGTTTCAGCCCCTCTGTTTCAGCCCCTCTGTTTCTCGCCCTCTGTTTCTGGCCCTCTGTTTCTCGCCCACTCTTTCAGCCCCTCTGTATCAGCCCCTCTGTTTCAGTCCCTCTGTTTCTCGCCCTCTGTTTCAGCCCCTCTGTTTCAGCCCAATGTTTCAGCCCCTCTGTTTCAGCTCCTCTGTTTCTCGCCCTCTGTTTCAGCCCCTCTGTTTCTCGCCCTCTGTTTCAGCCCCTCTGTTTCTCTCCCTTTGTTTCAGTCCCTCTGTTTCAGCCCCTCTGTTTCAGCCCCTCTGTTTCTCGCCCTCTGTTTCAGCCACTCTGTTTCAGCCCCTCTGTTTCTCGCCCTCTGTTTCAGCCCCTCTGTTTCAGCCCGTCTCTTTCAGCCCCTCTGTTTAAGCCCCTCTGTTTCTCTCCCTCTGTTTCTCGCCCTCTGTTTCTCGCCCTCTGTTTCTCGCCCTATGTTTCAGCCCCTCTGTTTCAGCCCCTCTGTTTCAGCCCCTCTGTTTCTCGCCCTCTGTTTCTCGCCCACTGTTTCTCGCCCTCTGTTTCAGCCCCTCTGTTTCAGCCCCTCTGTTTCAGACCCTCTGTTTCAGCCCCTCTGTTTCAGCCCCTCTGTTTCAGCCCCTCTGTTTCAGCCCCTCTGTTTCTCGCCCTCTGTTTCTGCCCCTCTGTTTCAGCCCCTCTGTTTCAGCCCCTCTGTTTCCGCCCCTCTGTTTCTCGCCCTCTGTTTCAGCCCCTCTGTTTCAGCCCCTCTGTTTCAGCCCCTCTGTTTCTCGCCCTCTGTTTTCGCCCTCTGTTTCAGCCCCTCTGTTTCAGCTCCTCTGTTTCAGCCCCTCTGTTTCAGCCTCTCTGTTTCTCGCCCTCTGTTTCAGCCCCTCTGTTTCAGCCCTTCTGTTTCAGCCCCTCTGTTTCAGCCCCTCTGTTTCTCGCTCTCTGTTTCTCGCCCTCTGTTTCTCGCCCTCTGTTTCTCGCCCTCTGTTTCAGCCCCTCTGTTTCAGCCCCTCTGTTTCTCGCCCTCTGTTTCTCGCCCTCTGTTTCTCGCCCTCTGTTTCAGCCCCTCTGTTTCAGCCCCTCTGTTTCAGCCCCTCTGTTTCAGCTCCTCTGTTTCTCGCCCTCTGTTTCAGCCCCTCTGTTTCTCGCCCTCTGTTTCAGCCCCTCTGTTTCTCGCCCTCTGTTTCAGCCCCTCTGTTTCAGCCCCTCTGTTTCTCGCCCTCTGTTTCAGCCACTCTGTTTCAGCCCCTCTGTTTCTCTCCCTCTGTTTCAGCCCCTCTGTTTCAGCCCCTCTGTATCAGCCCCTCTGTTTCAGCCGCTCTGTTTCTCGCCCTCTGTTTCTCGCCCTCTGTTTCTCGCCCTCTGTTTCTCGCCCTCTGTTTCTCGCCCTCTGTTTCAGCCCCTCTGTTTCAGCCCCTCTGTTTCAGCCCCTCTGTTTCTCGCACTCTGTTTCTCGCCCAATGTTTCTCGCCCTCTGTTTCAGCCCCTCTGATTCAGCCCCACTGTTTCAGCCCCTCTGTTTCAGCCCCTCTGTTTCTCGCCCTCTGTTTAAGCCCCTCTGTTTCAGCCCCTCTGTTTCAGCCCCTCTGTTTCAGCCCCTCTGTTTCTCGCCCTCTGTTTCAGCCCCTCTGTTTCAGCCCCTCTGTTTCAGCCCCTCTGTTTCTCGCCCTCTGTTTCAGCCCCTCTGTTTCAGCCCCTCTGTTTCAGCCCCTCTGTTTCAGCCCCTCTGTTTCAGCCTCTCTGTTTCTCGCTCTCTGTTTCAGCCCCTCTGTTTCAGCCCCTCTGTTTCAGCCCCTCTGTTTCAGCCCCTCTGTTTCTCGCCCTCTGTTTCAGCCCCTCTGTTTCTCGCCCTCTGTTTCTCGCCCTCTGTTTCTCGCCCTCTGTTTCAGCCCCTCTGTTTCAGCCCCTCTGTTTCATCCCGTCTGTTTCAGCGTCTCTGTTTCTCGCCCTTTGTTTCAGCCCCTCTGTTTCAGCCCCTCTGTTTCAGCCCCTCTGTTTCTCGCTCTCTGTTTCTCGACCTCTGTTTCTCGCCCTCTGTTTCTCGCCCTCTGTTTCTCGCCCTCTGTTTCAGCCCCTCTGTTTCAGCCCCTCTGTTTCTCGCCCTCTGTTTCGCGCCCTCTGTTTCTCGCCCTCTGTTTCAGCCCCTCTGTATCAGCCCCTCTGTTTCAGCCCCTCTGTTTCTCGCCTCCTGTTTCAGCCCCTCTATTTCAGCCCCTCTGTTTCAGCCCCTCTGTTTCAGCTCCTCTGTTTCTCGCCCTCTGTTTCCCGCCCTCTTTTTCAGCCGCTCTGTTTCTCGCCCTCTGTTTCAGCCCCTCAGTTTCTCGCCCTCTGTTTCAGCCACTCTGTTTCAACCCCTCTGTTTCAGCCCCTCTGTTTCTCGCCCTCTGTTTCAGCCCCACTGTTTCAGCCCCTCTGTTTCTCGCCCTCTGTTTCAGCCCCTCTGTTTCAGCCCCTCTGTATCAGCCCCTCTGTTTCATCCCTCTGATTCTCGCCCTCTGTTTCTCGCCCACTGTTTCAAACCCTCTGTTTCAGCCCCTCTGTTTCAGCCCCTCTGTTTCAGACCCTCTGTTTCAGCCCCTCTGTTTCTCGCCCTCTGTTTCTAGCCCTCTGTTTCTCGCTCTCTGTTTCTCGCCCTCTGTTTCTCGCCCTGTGTTTCAGCCCCTCTGTTTCAGCCCCTCTGGTTCCGCCCCTCTGTTTCACCCCCTCTGTTTCTCGCCCTCTGTTTCAGCCCCTCTGTTTCTCGCCCTCTGTTTCAGCCCCTCTGTTTCAGCCCCTCTGTATCAGCCCCTCTGTTTCAGCCCCTCTGTTTCAGCCCCTCTGTTTCAGCCCCTCTGTTTCTCGCCCTCTGTTTCTCGCCCTCTGTTTCTCGCCCTCTGTTTCAGCCCCTCTGTTTCAGCCCCTTTGTTTCAGCCCCTCTGTTTCAGCCCCTCTGTTTCTCGCCCTCTGTTTCAGCCCCTCTGTTTCAGCCCCTCTGTTTCAGCCGCTCTGTTTCAGCCCCTCTGTTTCAGCCCCTCTGTTTCTCGCCATCTGTTTCTCGCCCTCTGTTTCTCGCCCTCTGTTTCTCGCCCTCTGTTTCAGCCCCTCTGTTTCTCGCCCACTGTTTCTCGCCCTCTGTTTCTCGCTCTCTGTTTCTCGCCCTCTGTTTCAGCCCCTGTGTTTCAGCCCCTCTGTTTCAGCCACTCTGTTTCTCGCCCTCTGTTTCAGCCCCTCTGTTTCAGCCCCTCTGTTTCAGCCCCTCTGTTTCAGCCCCTCTGTATCAGCTCCTCTGTTTCTCGCCCTCTGTTTCTCGCCCACTGTTTCAGCCCCTCTGTTTCTCGCCCACTGTTTCAGCCCCTCTGTTTCTCGCCCTCTGTTTCAGCCACTCTGTTTCAGCCCCTCTGTTTCAGCCCCTCTGTTTCTCGCCCTCTGTTTCTCGCCCACTGTTTCTCGCCAACTGTTTCAGCCCCTCTGTTTCAGTCCCTCTGTTTCAGCCCGTTTGTTTCAGCCCCTCTGTTTCTCGCCCTCTGTTTCAGCCCCTCTGTTTCAGCCCCTCTGTTTCAGCCCCTCTGTTTCAGCCCCTCTGTTTCTCGCCCTCTGTTTCAGCCCCTCTGTTTCAGCCCCTCTGTTTCAGCCCCTCTGTTTCTCGCCCTCTGTTTCTCGCCCTCTGTTTCAGCCCCTCTGTTTCAGCCCCTCTGTTTCAGCCCCTCTGTTTCAGCCTCTGTGTTTCTCGCCCTCTGTTTCAGCCCCTCTGTTTCAGCCCCTCTGTTTCAGCCCCTCTGTTTCTCGCTCTCTGTTTCTCGCCCTCTGTTTCTCACCCTCTGTTTCTCGCCCTCTGTTTCTCGCCCTCTGGTTCCGCCCCTCTGTTTCACCCCCTCTGTTTCTCGCCCTCTGTTTCAGCCCCTCTGTTTCTCGCCCTCTGTTTCAGCCCCTCTGTTTCAGCCCCTCTGTATCAGCCCCTCTGTTTCAGCCCCTCTGTTTCAGCCCCTCTGTTTCAGCCCCTCTGTTTCTCGCCCTCTGTTTCTCGCCCTCTGTTTCTCGCCCTCTGTTTCAGCCCCTCTGTTTCAGCCCCTTTGTTTCAGCCCCTCTGTTTCAGCCCCTCTGTTTCTCGCCCTCTGTTTCAGCCCCTCTGTTTCAGCCCCTCTGTTTCAGCCGCTCTGTTTCAGCCCCTCTGTTTCAGCCCCTCTGTTTCTCGCCATCTGTTTCTCGCCCTCTGTTTCTCGCCCTCTGTTTCTCGCCCTCTGTTTCAGCCCCTCTGTTTCTCGCCCACTGTTTCTCGCCCTCTGTTTCTCGCTCTCTGTTTCTCGCCCTCTGTTTCAGCCCCTGTGTTTCAGCCCCTCTGTTTCAGCCACTCTGTTTCTCGCCCTCTGTTTCAGCCCCTCTGTTTCAGCCCCTCTGTTTCAGCCCCTCTGTTTCAGCCCCTCTGTATCAGCTCCTCTGTTTCTCGCCCTCTGTTTCTCGCCCACTGTTTCAGCCCCTCTGTTTCTCGCCCACTGTTTCAGCCCCTCTGTTTCTCGCCCTCTGTTTCAGCCACTCTGTTTCAGCCCCTCTGTTTCAGCCCCTCTGTTTCTCGCCCTCTGTTTCTCGCCCACTGTTTCTCGCCCTCTGTTTCAGCCCCTCTGTTTCAGTCCCTCTGTTTCAGCCCGTTTGTTTCAGCCCCTCTGTTTCTCGCCCTCTGTTTCAGCCCCTCTGTTTCAGCCCCTCTGTTTCAGCCCCTCTGTTTCAGCCCCTCTGTTTCTCGCCCTCTGTTTCAGCCCCTCTGTTTCAGCCCCTCTGTTTCAGCCCCTCTGTTTCTCGCCCTCTGTTTCTCGCCCTCTGTTTCAGCCCCTCTGTTTCAGCCCCTCTGTTTCAGCCCCTCTGTTTCAGCCTCTGTGTTTCTCGCCCTCTGTTTCAGCCCCTCTGTTTCAGCCCCTCTGTTTCAGCCCCTCTGTTTCTCGCTCTCTGTTTCTCGCCCTCTGTTTCTCACCCTCTGTTTCTCGCCCTCTGTTTCTCGCCCTCTGTTTCAGCCCCTCTTTTTCAGCCCCTCTGTTTCTCGCCCTCTGTTTCTCGCCCTCTGTTTCTCGCCCTCTGTTTCAGCCCCTCTGTATCAGCCCCTCTGTTTCAGCCCCTCTGTTTCTCGCCCTCTGTTTCAGCCCCTCTGTTTCACCCCCTCTGTTTCAGCCCCTCTGTTTCAGCTCCTCTGTTTCTCGCCCTCTGTTTCTCGCCCTCTGTTTCAGCCCCTCTGTTTCTCGCCCTCTGTTTCAGCCCCTCTGTTTCTCGCCCTATGTTTCAGCCCCTCTGTTTCAGCCCTTCTGTTTCAGCCCCTCTGTGTCTCGCCCTCTGTTTCAGCCACTCTGTTTCAGCCCCTCTGTTTCTCGCCCTCTGTATCAGCCCCTCTGTTTCAGCCCCTCTGTATCAGCCCCTCTGTTTCAGCCCCTCTGTTTCTCGCCCTCTGTTTCTCGCCCTCTGTTTCAAACCCTCTGTTTCAGCCCCTCTGTTTCAGCCCCTCTGTTTCAGACCCTCTGTTTCAGACCTCTGTTCCTCGCCCTCTGTTTCTAGCCCTCTGTTTCTCGCTCTCTGTTTCTCTCCCTCTGTTTCTCGCCCTGTGTTTCAGCCCCTCTGTTTCAGCCCCTCTGGTTCAGCCCCTCTGTTTCAGCCCCTCTGTTTCAGCCCCTCTGTTTCTCGCCCTCTGTTTCTCGACCTCTGTTTCAGCCCCTCTGTTTCTCGCCCACTGTTTCAGCCCTTCTGTTTCAGCCCCTCTGTATCAGCCCCTCTGTTTCAGCCCCACGGTTTCTCGCCCTCTGTTTCTCGCTCTCTGTTTCTCGCCCTCTGTTTCCGGCCCTCTGTTTCAGCCCCTCTGTTTCAGCCCCTCTGTTTCAGCCCCTCTGTTTATATCCCCTCTGTTTCTCGCCCTCTGTTTCAGCCCCTCTGTTTCTCGCCCTCTGTTTCAGCCCCTCTGTTTCAGCCCCTCTGTTTCAGCCCCTCTGTTTCAGCTCCTCTGTTTCTCGCCCTCTGTTTCCCGCCCTCTTTTTCAGCCGCTCTGTTTCTCGCCCTCTGTTTCAGCCCCTCAGTTTCTCGCCCTCTGTTTCAGCCACTCTGTTTCAACCCCTCTGTTTCAGCCCCTCTGTTTCTCGCCCTCTGTTTCAGCCCCACTGTTTCAGCCCCTCTGTTTCTCGCCCTCTGTTTCAGCCCCTCTGTTTCAGCCCCTCTGTATCAGCCCCTCTGTTTCATCCCTCTGATTCTCGCCCTCTGTTTCTCGCCCACTGTTTCAAACCCTCTGTTTCAGCCCCTCTGTTTCAGCCCCTCTGTTTCAGACCCTCTGTTTCAGCCCCTCTGTTTCTCGCCCTCTGTTTCTAGCCCTCTGTTTCTCGCTCTCTGTTTCTCGCCCTCTGTTTCTCGCCCTGTGTTTCAGCCCCTCTGTTTCAGCCCCTCTGGTGCCGCCCCTCTGTTTCACCCCCTCTGTTTCTCGCCCTCTGTTTCAGCCCCTCTGTTTCTCGCCCTCTGTTTCAGCCCCTCTGTTTCAGCCCCTCTGTATCAGCCCCTCTGTTTCAGCCCCTCTGTTTCAGCCCCTCTGTTTCTCGCCCTCTGTTTCTCGCCCTCTGTTTCTCGCCCTCTGTTTCAGCCCCTCTGTTTCAGCCCCTCTGTTTCAGCCCCTGTGTTTCAGCCCCTCTGTTTCTCGCCAGCTGTTTCAGCCCCTCTGTTTCAGCCCCTCTGTTTCAGCCCCTCTGTTTCAGCCCCTCTGTTTCAGCCCCTCTGTTTCTCGCCATCTGTTTCTCGCCCTCTGTTTCTCGCCCTCTGTTTCTCGCCCTCTGTTTCAGCCCCTCTGTTTCTCGCCCTCTGTTTCTCGCCCTCTGTTTCTCGCTCTCTGTTTCTCGCCCTCTGTTTCAGCACCTCTGTTTCAGCCCCTCTGTTTCAGCCACTCTGTTTCTCGCCCTCTGTTTCAGCCCCTCTGTTTCAGCCCCTCTGTTTCAGCCCCTCTGTTTCAGCCCCTGTGTATCAGCTCCTCTGTTTCTCGCCCTCTGTTTCTCGCCCACTGTTTCAGCCCCTCTGTTTCTCGCCCACTGTTTCAGCCCCTCTGTTTCTCGCCCTCTGTTTCAGCCACTCTGTTTCAGCCCCTCTGTTTCAGCCCCTCTGTTTCTCGCCCTCTGTTTCAGCTCCTCTGTTTCAGCCCCTCTGTTTCTCGCCCTCTGTTTCAGCCCCTCTGTTTCAGCCCCTCTGTGTCAGCCCCTCTGTTTGAGCCCCTCTGTATCTTGCCCTCTGTTTCTCGCCCTCTGTTTCAGCCCCTCTGTTTCAGCCCCTCTGTTTCAGCCCCTCTGTTTCAGCCCCTCTGTTTCTCGCCCTCTGTTTCTCGCCCTCTGTTTCTCGCTCTCTGTTTCTCGCCCTCTGTTTCTCGCCTCTGTTTCAGCCCCTCTGTTTCAGCCCCTCTGTTTCAGCCCCTCTGTTTTTAGCCCCTCTGTTTCTCGCCCTCTGTTTCAGCCCGTCTGTTTCTCGCCCTCTGTTTCAGCCCCTCTGTTTCAGCCCCTCTGTATCAGCCCCTCTGTTTCAGCCCCTCTGTTTCTCGCCCTCTGTTTCTCGCCCTCTCTTTCAGCCCCTCTGTTTCAGCCCGTCTCTTTCAGCCCCTCTGTTTCAGCCCCGCTGTTTTTCGCCCTCTGTTTCTCGCCCTCTGTTTCTCGCCCTCTGTTTCTCGCCAACTGTTTCAGCCCCACTGTTTCAGCCCCTCTGTTTCAGCCCCTCTGTTTCTCGCCCTCTGTTTCTCGCCCACTGTTTCTCGCCCTCTGTTTCAGCCCCTCTGTTTCAGCCCCTCTGTTTCAGCCCCTCTGTTTCTCGCCCTCTGTTTCTCGCCCACTGTTTCTCGCCCTCTGTTTCAGCCCCTCTGTTTCAGCCCCTCTGTTTCAGCCGCTCTGTTTCAGCCCCTCTGTTTCAGCCCCTCTGTTTCTCGCCATCTGTTTCTCGCCCTCTGTTTCTCGCCCTCTGTTTCTCGCCCTCTGTTTCAGCCCCTCTGTTTCTCGCCCTCTGTTTCTCGCCCTCTGTTTCTCGCTCTCTGTTTCTCGCCCTCTGTTTCAGCCCCTCTGTTTCAGCCCCTCTGTTTCAGCCACTCTGTTTCTCGCCCTCTGTTTCAGCCCCTCTGTTTCAGCCCCTCTGTTTCAGCCCCTCTGTTTCAGCCCCTCTGTATCAGCTCCTCTGTTTCTCGCCCTCTGTTTCTCGCCCACTGTTTCAGCCCCTCTGTTTCTCGCCCACTGTTTCAGCCCCTCTGTTTCTCGCCCTCTGTTTCAGCCACTCTGTTTCAGCCCCTCTGTTTCAGCCCCTCTGTTTCTCGCCCTCTGTTTCAGCTCCTCTGTTTCAGCCCCTCTGTTTCTCGCCCTCTGTTTCAGCCCCTCTGTTTCAGCCCCTCTGTATCAGCCCCTCTGTTTCAGCCCCTCTGTTTCTTGCCCTCTGTTTCTCGCCCTCTGTTTCAGCCCCTCTGTTTCAGCCCCTCTGTTTCAGCCCCTCTGTTTCAGCCCCTCTGTTTCTCGCCCTCTGTTTCTCGCCCTCTGTTTCACGCCTCTGTTTCAGCCCCTCTGTTTCAGCCCCTCTGTTTCAGCCCCTCCGTTTTTAGCCCCTCTGTTTCTCGCCCTCTGTTTCAGACCGTCTGTTTCTCGCCCTCTGTTTCAGCCCCTCTGTTTCAGCCCCTCTGTATCAGCCCCTCTGTTTCAGCCCCTCTGTTTCTCGCCCTCTGTTTCTCGCCCTCTGTTTCAGCCCCTCTGTTTCAGCCCGTCTCTTTCAGCCCCTCTGTTTCAGCCCCTCTGTTTCTCGCCCTCTGTTTCTCGCCCTCTGTTTCTCGCCAACTGTTTCAGCCCCTCTGTTTCTCGCCCTCTGTTTCAGCCCCTCTGTTTCTCGCCCTCTGTTTCTCGCCCACTGTTTCTCGCCCTCTGTTTCAGCCCCTCTGTTTCAGCCCCTCTGTTTCAGCCCCTCTGTTTCTCGCCCTCTGTTTCTGCCCCTCTGTTTCAGCCCCTCTGTTTCTTCCCCTCTGTTTCCGCCCCTCTGTTTCTCGCCCTCTGTTTCAGCCCCTCTGTTTCAGCCCCTCTGTTTCTCGCCCACTGTTTTCTCCCTCTGTTTCAGCCCCTCTGTTTCAGCCCCTCTGTTTCAGCCCCTCTGTTTCAGCCTCTCTGTTTCTCGCCCTCTGTTTCAGCCCCTCTGTTTCAGCCCCTCTGTTTCAGCCCCTCTGTTTCAGCCCCTCTCTTTCTCGCTCTCTGTTTCTCGCCCTCTGTTTCTCGCCCTCTGTTTCTCGCCCTCTGTTTCTCGCCCTCTGTTTCAGCCCCTCTGTTTCAGCCCCTCTGTTTCTCGCCCTCTGTTTCTGGCCCTCTGTTTCTCGCCCACTCTTTCAGCCCCTCTGTATCAGCCCCTCTGTTTCAGTCCCTCTGTTTCTCGCCCTCTGTTTCAGCCCCTCTGTTTCAGCCCAATGTTTCAGCCCCTCTGTTTCAGCTCCTCTGTTTCTCGCCCTCTGTTTCAGCCCCTCTGTTTCTCGCCCTCTGTTTCAGCCCCTCTGTTTCTCGCCCTTTGTTTCAGTCCCTCTGTTTCATCCCCTCTGTTTCAGCCCCTCTGTTTCTCGCCCTCTGTTTCAGCCACTCTGTTTCAGCCCCTCTGTTTCTCGCCCTCTGTTTCAGCCCCTCTGTTTCAGCCCCTCTGTATCAGCCCCTCTGTTTCAGACCCTCTGTTTCTCGCCCTCTGTTTCTCGCCCTCTGTTTCTCGCCCTCTGTTTCTCGCCCTCTGTTTCAGCCCCTCTGTTTCAGCCCCTCTGTTTCTCGCCCTCTGTTTCTCGCCCACTGTTTCTCGCCCTCTGTTTCAGCCCCTCTGTTTCAGCCCCTCTGTTTCAGCCCGTTTGTTTCAGCCCCTCTGTTTCTCGCCCTCTGTTTCAGCCCCTCTGTTTCAGCCCCTCTGTTTCAGCCCCTCTGTTTCAGCCCCTCTGTTTCTCGCCCTCTGTTTCAGCCCCTCTGTTTCAGCCCCTCTGTTTCAGCCCCTCTGTTTCTCGCCCTCTGTTTCTCGCCCTCTGTTTCAGCCCCTCTGTTTCAGCCCCTCTGTTTCAGCCCCTCTGTTCAGCCTCTGTGTTTCTCGCCCTCTGTTTCAGCCCCTCTGTTTCAGCCCCTCTGTTTCAGCCCCTCTGTTTCTCGCTCTCTGTTTCTCGCCCTCTGTTTCTCACCCTCTGTTTCTCGCCCTCTGTTTCTCGCCCTCTGTTTCAGCCCCTCTTTTTCAGCCCCTCTGTTTCTCGCCCTCTGTTTCTCGCCCTCTGTTTCTCGCCCTCTGTTTCAGCCCCTCTGTATCAGCCCCTCTGTTTCAGCCCCACTGTTTCTCGCCCTCTGTTTCAGCCCCTCTGTTTCACCCCCTCTGTTTCAGCCCCTCTGTTTCAGCTCCTCTGTTTCTCGCCCTCTGTTTCTCGCCCTCTGTTTCAGCCCCTCTGTTTCTCGCCCTCTGTTTCAGCCCCTCTGTTTCTCGCCCTATGTTTCAGCCCCTCTGTTTCAGCCCTTCTGTTTCAGCCCCTCTGTGTCTCGCCCTCTGTTTCAGCCACTCTGTTTCAGCCCCTCTGTTTCTCGCCCTCTGTATCAGCCCCTCTGTTTCAGCCCCTCTGTATCAGCCCCTCTGTTTCAGACCCTCTGTTTCTCGCCCTCTGTTTCTCGCCCTCTGTTTCAAACCCTCTGTTTCAGCCCCTCTGTTTCAGCCCCTCTGTTTCAGCCCCTCTGTTTCAGACCTCTGTTCCTCGCCCTCTGTTTCTAGCCCTCTGTTTCTCGCTCTCTGTTTCTCTCCCTCTGTTTCTCGCCCTGTGTTTCAGCCCCTCTGTTTCAGCCCCTCTGGTTCAGCCCCTCTGTTTCAGCCCCTCTGTTTCAGCCCCTCTGTTTCTCGCCCTCTGTTTCTCGACCTCTGTTTCAGCCCCTCTGTTTCTCGCCCACTGTTTCAGCCCTTCTGTTTCAGCCCCTCTGTATCAGCCCCTCTGTTTCAGCCCCACGGTTTCTCGCCCTCTGTTTCTCGCTCTCTGTTTCTCGCCCTCTGTTTCCGGCCCTCTGTTTCAGCCCCTCTGTTTCAGCCCCTCTGTTTCAGCCCCTCTGTTTATATCCCCTCTGTTTCTCGCCCTCTGTTTCAGCCCCTCTGTTTCTCGCCCTCTGTTTCAGCCCCTCTGTTTCAGCCCCTCTGTTTCAGCCCCTCTGTTTCAGCTCCTCTGTTTCTCGCCCTCTGTTTCCCGCCCTCTTTTTCAGCCGCTCTGTTTCTCGCCCTCTGTTTCAGCCCCTCAGTTTCTCGCCCTCTGTTTCAGCCACTCTGTTTCAACCCCTCTGTTTCAGCCCCTCTGTTTCTCGCCCTCTGTTTCAGCCCCACTGTTTCAGCCCCTCTGTTTCTCGCCCTCTGTTTCAGCCCCTCTGTTTCAGCCCCTCTGTATCAGCCCCTCTGTTTCATCCCTCTGATTCTCGCCCTCTGTTTCTCGCCCACTGTTTCAAACCCTCTGTTTCAGCCCCTCTGTTTCAGCCCCTCTGTTTCAGACCCTCTGTTTCAGCCCCTCTGTTTCTCGCCCTCTGTTTCTAGCCCTCTGTTTCTCGCTCTCTGTTTCTCGCCCTCTGTTTGTCGCCCTGTGTTTCAGCCCCTCTGTTTCAGCCCCTCTGGTGCCGCCCCTCTGTTTCACCCCCTCTGTTTCTCGCCCTCTGTTTCAGCCCCTCTGTTTCTCGCCCTCTGTTTCAGCCCCTCTGTTTCAGCCCCTCTGTATCAGCCCCTCTGTTTCAGCCCCTCTGTTTCAGCCCCTCTGTTTCTCGCCAGCTGTTTCAGCCCCTCTGTTTCAGCCCCTCTGTTTCAGCCCCTCTGTTTCAGCCCCTCTGTTTCAGCCCCTCTGTTTCTCGCCCTCTGTTTCTCGCCCTCTGTTTCTCGCCCTCTGTTTCAGCCCCTCTGTTTCAGCCCCTCTGTTTCAGCCCCTGTGTTTCAGCCCCTCTGTTTCTCGCCAGCTGTTTCAGCCCCTCTGTTTCAGCCCCTCTGTTTCAGCCCCTCTGTTTCAGCCCCTCTGTTTCAGCCCCTCTGTTTCTCGCAATCTGTTTCTCGCCCTCTGTTTCTCGCCCTCTGTTTCTCGCCCTCTGTTTCAGCCCCTCTGTTTCTCGCCCTCTGTTTCTCGCCCTCTGTTTCTCGCTCTCTGTTTCTCGCCCTCTGTTTCAGCACCTCTGTTTCAGCCCCTCTGTTTCAGCCACTCTGTTTCTCGCCCTCTGTTTCAGCCCCTCTGTTTCAGCCCCTCTGTTTCAGCCCCTCTGTTTCAGCCCCTCTGTATCAGCTCCTCTGTTTCTCGCCCTCTGTTTCTCGCCCACTGTTTCAGCCCCTCTGTTTCTCGCCCACTGTTTCAGCCCCTCTGTTTCTCGCCCTCTGTTTCAGCCACTCTGTTTCAGCCCCTCTGTTTCAGCCCCACTGTTTCTCGCCCTCTGTTTCAGCTCCTCTGTTTCAGCCCCTCTGTTTCTCGCCCTCTGTTTCAGCCCCTCTGTTTCAGCCCCTCTGTGTCAGCCCCTCTGTTTGAGCCCCTCTGTATCTTGCCCTCTGTTTATCGCCCTCTGTTTCAGCCCCTCTGTTTCAGCCCCTCTGTTTCAGCCCCTCTGTTTCAGCCCCTCTGTTTCTCGCCCTCTGTTTCTCGCCCTCTGTTTCTCGCTCTCTGTTTCTCGCCCTCTGTTTCTCGCCTCTGTTTCAGCCCCTCTGTTTCAGCCCCTCTGTTTCAGCCCCTCTGTTTTTAGCCCCTCTGTTTCTCGCCCTCTGTTTCAGCCCGTCTGTTTCTCGCCCTCTGTTTCAGCCCCTCTGTTTCAGCCCCTCTGTATCAGCCCCTCTGTTTCAGCCCCTCTGTTTCTCGCCCTCTGTTTCTCGCCCTCTCTTTCAGCCCCTCTGTTTCAGCCCGTCTCTTTCAGCCCCTCTGTTTCAGCCCCGCTGTTTTTCGCCCTCTGTTTCTCGCCCTCTGTTTCTCGCCCTCTGTTTCTCGCCAACTGTTTCAGCCCCTCTGTTTCAGCCCCTCTGTTTCAGCCCCTCAGTTTCTCGCCCTCTGTTTCTCGCCCACTGTTTCTCGCCCTCTGTTTCAGCCCCTCTGTTTCAGCCCCTCTGTTTCAGCCCCTCTGTTTCAGCCCCTCTGTTTCTCGCCCTCTGTTTCTGCCCCTCTGTTTCAGCCCCTCTGTTTCAGCCCCTCTGTTTCCGCCCCTCTGTTTCTCGCCCTCTGTTTCAGCCCCTCTGTTTCAGCCCCTCTGTTTCAGCCCCTCTGTTTCTCGCCCTCTGTTGACGCCCTCTGTTTCAGCCCCTCTGTTTCAGCCCCTCTGTTTCAGCCCCTCTGTTTCAGCCTCTCTGTTTCTCGCCCTCTGTTTCAGCCCCTCTGTTTCAGCCCCTCTGTTTCAGCCCCTCTGTTTCAGCCCCTCTGTTTCAGCCCCTCTGTATCAGCCCCTCTGTTTCAGTCCCTCAGTTTCTCGCCCTCTGTTTCAGCCCCTCTGTTTCAGTCCCTCAGTTTCTCGCCCTCTGTTTCAGCCCCTCTGTTTCAGCCCCTCTGTTTCTCGCTCTCTGTTTCTCGCCCTCTGTTTCTCGCCCTCTGTTTCTCGCCCTCTGTTTCTCGCCCTCTGTTTCAGCCCCTCTGTTTCAGCCCCTCTGTTTCTCGCCCTCTGTTTCAGCCCCTCTGTATCAGCCCCTCTGTTTCAGCCCCTCTGTATCAGCCCCTCTGTTTCAGTCCCTCAGTTTCTCGCCCTCTGTTTCAGCCCCTCTGTTTCAGCTACTCTGTTTCAGCCCCTCTGTTTCAGCTCCTCTGTTTCAGCCCCTCTGTTTCTCGCCCTCTGTTTCAGCCCCTCTGTTTCAGCCCCTCTGTTTCTCGCCCACTGTTTCAGCCCCTCTGTTTCAGCCCCTCTGTTTCAGCCCCTCTGTTTCTCGCCCTCTGTTTCAGCCACTCTGTTTCAGCCCCTCTGTTTCTCGCCCTCTGTTTCAGCCCCTCTGTTTCAGCCCCTCTGTATCAGCCCCTCGGTTTCAGACCCTCTGTTTCTCGCCCTCTGTTTCTCGCCCTCTGTTTCTCGCCCTCTGTTTCTCGCCCTCTGTTTCTCGCCCTCTGTTTCAGCCCCTCTGTTTCAGCCCCTCTGTTTCTCGCCCTCTGTTTCTCGCCCACTGTTTCTCGCCCTCTGTTTCAGCCCCTCTGTTTCAGCCCCTCTGTTTCAGCCCCTTTGTTTCAGCCCCTCTGTTTCTCGCCCTCTGTTTCAGCCCCTCTGTTTCAGCCCCTCTGTTTCAGCCCCTCTGTTTCAGCCCCTCTGTTTCTCGCCCACTGTTTCAGCCCCTCTGTTTCAGCCCAACTGTTTCAGCCCCTCTGTTTCTCGCCCTCTGTTTCTCGCCCTCTGTTTCAGCCCCTCTGTTTCAGCCCCTCTGTTTCAGCCCCTCTGTTTCAGCCTCTGTGTTTCTCGCCCTCTGTTTCAGCCCCTCTGTTTCAGCCCCTCTGTTTCAGCCCCTCTGTTTCTCGCTCTCTGTTTCTCGCCCTCTGTTTCTCACCCTCTGTTTCTCGCCCTCTGTTTCTCGCCCTCTGTTTCAGCCCCTCTTTTTCAGCCCCTCTGTTTCTCGCCCTCTGTTTCTCGCCCTCTGTTTCTCGCCCTCTGTTTCAGCCCCTCTGTATCAGCCCCTCCGTTTCAGCCCCTCTGTTTCTCGCCCTCTGTTTCAGCCCCTCTGTTTCAGCCCCTCTGTTTCAGCCCCTCTGTTTCAGCTCCTCTGTTTCTCGCCCTCTGTTTCAGCCCCTTTGTTTCAGCCCCTCTGTTTCTCGCCCTCTGTTTCAGCCCCTCTGTTTCAGCCCCTCTGTTTCAGCCCCTCTGTTTCAGCCCCTCTGTTTCTCGCCCTCTGTTTCAGCCCCTCTGTTTCAGCCCCTCTGTTTCAGCCCCTCTGTTTCTCGCCCTCTGTTTCTCGCCCTCTGTTTCAGCACCTCTGTTTCAGCCCCTCTGTTTCAGCCCCTCTGTTTCAGCCTCTGTGTTTATCGCCCTCTGTTTCAGCCCCTCTGTTTCAGCCCCTCTGTTTCAGCCCCTCTGTTTCCCGCTCTCTGTTTCTCGCCCTCTGTTTCTCACCCTCTGTTTCTCGCCCTCTGTTTCAGCCCCTCTGTTTCAGCCCCTCTGTTTCAGCCCCTCTGTTTCAGCTCCTCTGTTTCTCGCCCTCTGTTTCTCGCCCTCTGTTTCAGCCCCTCTGACTCTCGCCCTCTGTTTCAGCCCCTCTGTTTCTCGCCCTATGTTTCAGCCCCTCTGTTTCAGCCCTTCTGTTTCAGCCCCTCTGTGTCTCGCCCTCTGTTTCAGCCACTCTGTTTCAGCCCCTCTGTTTCTCGCCCTCTGTATCAGCCCCTCTGTTTCAGCCCCTCTGTATCAGCCCCTCTGTTTCAGCCCCTCTGTTTCTCGCCCTCTGTTTCAGCCCCTCTGTTTCAGCCCCTCTGTTTCAGCCCCTCTGTTTCAGCTCCTCTGTTTCTCGCCCTCTGTTTCTCGCCCTCTGTTTCAGCCCCTCTGTTTCTCGCCCTCTGTTTCAGCCCCTCTGTTTCTCGCCCTATGTTTCAGCCCCTCTGTTTCAGCCCTTCTGTTTCAGCCCCTCTGTGTCTCGCCCTCTGTTTCAGCCACTCTGTTTCAGCCCCTCTGTTTCTCGCCCTCTGTATCAGCCCCTCTGTTTCAGCCCCTCTGTATCAGCCCCTCTGTTTCAGCCCCTCTGTTTCTCGCCCTCTGTTTCTCGCCCTCTGTTTCAAACCCTCTGTTTCAGCCCCTCTGTTTCAGCCCCTCTGTTTCAGCCCCTCTGTTTCAGCCCCTCTGTTTCTCGCCCTCTGTTTCTAGCCCTCTGTTTCTCGCTCTCTGTTTCTCCCCCTCTGTTTCTCGCCCTGTGTTTCAGCCCCTCTGTTTCAGCCCCTCTGGTTCAGCCCCTCTGTTTCAGCCCCTCTGTTTCAGCCCCTCTGTTTCTCGCCCTCTGTTTCTCGACCTCTGTTTCAGCCCCTCTGTTTCTCGCCCACTGTTTCAGCCCCTCTGTTTCTCGCCCCTCTGTATCAGCCCCTCTGTTTCAGCCCCACGGTTTCTCGCCCTCTGTTTCTCGCTCTCTGTTTCTCGCCCTCTGTTTCCGGCCCTCTGTTTCAGCCCCTCTGTTTCAGCCCCTCTGTTTCAGCCCCTCTGTTTATAGCCCCTCTGTTTCTCGCCCTCTGTTTCAGCCCCTCTGTTTCTCGCCCTCTGTTTCAGCCCCCTGTTTCAGCCCCTCTGTTTCAGCCCCTCTGTTTCAGCTCCTCTGTTTCTCGCCCTCTGTTTCCCGCCCTCTTTTTCAGCCGCTCTGTTTCTCGCCCTCTGTTTCAGCCCCTCAGTTTCTCGCCCTCTGTTTCAGCCACTCTGTTTCAACCCCTCTGTTTCAGCCCCTCTGTTTCTCGCCCTCTGTTTCAGCCCCACTGTTTCAGCCCCTCTGTTTCTCGCCCTCTGTTTCAGCCCCTCTGTTTCAGCCCCTCTGTATCAGCCCCTCTGTTTCATCCCTCTGATTCTCGCCCTCTGTTTCTCGCCCACTGTTTCAAACCCTCTGTTTCAGCCCCTCTGTTTCAGCCCCTATGTTTCAGACCCTCTGTTTCAGCCCCTCTGTTTCTCGCCCTCTGTTTCTAGCCCTCTGTTTCTCGCTCTCTGTTTCTCGCCCTCTGTTTCTCGCCCTGTGTTTCAGCCCCTCTGTTTCAGCCCCTCTGGTGCCGCCCCTCTGTTTCACCCCCTCTGTTTCTCGCCCTCTGTTTCAGCCCCTCTGTTTCTCGCCCTCTGTTTCAGCCCCTCTGTTTCAGCCCCTCTGTATCAGCCCCTCTGTTTCAGCCCCTCTGTTTCAGCCCCTCTGTTTCTCGCCCTCTGTTTCTCGCCCTCTGTTTCTCGCCCTCTGTTTCAGCCCCTCTGTTTCAGCCCCTCTGTTTCAGCCCCTCTGTTTCAGCCCCTCTGTTTCTCGCCCTCTGTTTCAGCCCCTCTGTTTCAGCCCCTCTGTTTCAGCCCCTCTGTTTCAGCCCCTCTGTTTCTCGCCATCTGTTTCTCGCCCTCTGTTTCTCGCCCTCTGTTTCTCGCCCTCTGTTTCAGCCCCTCTGTTTCTCGCCCTCTGTTTCTCGCCCTCTGTTTCTCGCTCTCTGTTTCTCGCCCTCTGTTTCAGCACCTCTGTTTCAGCCCCTCTGTTTCAGCCACTCTGTTTCTCGCCCTCTGTTTCAGCCCCTCTGTTTCAGCCCCTCTGTTTCAGCCCCTCTGTTTCTCGCCCACTGTTTCAGCCCCTCTGTTTCTCGCCCACTGTTTCAGCCCCTCTGTTTCTCGCCCTCTGTTTCAGCCACTCTGTTTCAGCCCCTCTGTTTCAGCCCCTCTGTTTCTCGCCCTCTGTTTCAGCTCCTCTGTTTCAGCCCCTCTGTTTCTCGCCCTCTGTTTCAGCCCCTCTGTTTCATCCCCTCTGTTTCAGCCCCTCTGTTTCTTGCCCTCTGTTTCTCGCCCTCTGTTTCAGCCCCTCTGTTTCAGCCCCTCTGTTTCAGCCCCTCTGTTTCAGCCCCTCTGTTTCTCGCCCTCTGTTTCTCGCTCTCTGTTTCTCGCCCTCTGTTTCTCGCCTCTGTTTCAGCCCCTCTGTTTCAGCCCCTCTGTTTCAGCCCCTCTGTTTTTAGCCCCTCTGTTTCTCGCCCTCTGTTTCAGCCCGTCTGTTTCTCGCCCTCTGTTTCAGCCCCTCTGTTTCAGCCCCTCTGTATCAGCCCCTCTGTTTCAGCCCCTCTGTTTCTCGCCCTCTGTTTCTCGCCCTCTCTTTCAGCCCCTCTGTTTCAGCCCGTCTCTTTCAGCCCCTCTGTTTCAGCCCCTCTGTTTCTCGCCCTCTGTTTCTCGCCCTCTGTTTCTCGCCCTCTGTTTCTCGCCAACTGTTTCAGCCCCTCTGTTTCAGCCCCTCTGTTTCAGCCCCTCTGTTTCTCGCCCTCTGTTTCTCGCCCACTGTTTCTCGCCCTCTGTTTCAGCCCCTCTGTTTCAGCCCCTCTGTTTCAGCCCCTCTGTTTCAGCCCCTCTGTTTCTCGCCCTCTGTTTCTGCCCCTCTGTTTCAGCCCCTCTGTTTCAGCCCCTCTGTTTCCTCCCCTCTGTTTCTCGCCCTCTGTTTCAGCCCCTCTGTTTCAGCGCCTCTGTTTCAGCCCCTCTGTTTCTCGCCCTCTGTTTTCGCCCTCTGTTTCAGCCCCTCTGTTTCAGCCCCTCTGTTTCAGCCCCTATGTTTCAGCCTCTGTGTTTCTCGCCCTCTGTTTCAGCCCCTCTGTTTCAGCCCCTCTGTTTCAGCCCCTCTGTTTCAGCCCCTCTCTTTCTCGCCCTCTGTTTCTCGCCCTCTGTTTCAGCCCCTCTGTTTCAGCCCCTCTGTTTCTCGCCCTCTGTTTCAGCCCCTCTGTATCAGCCCCTCTGTTTCAGCCCCTCTGTATCAGCCCCTCTGTTTCAGTCCCTCAGTTTCTCGCCCTCTGTTTCAGCCCCTCTGTTTCAGCCCCTCTGTTTCAGCCCCTCTGTTTCAGCTCCTCTGTTTCTCGCCCTTTGTTTCAGCCCCTCTGTTTCTCGCCCTCTGTTTCAGCCTCTCTGTTTCTCGCCCTCTGTTTCTCGCCCTCTGTTTTCGCCCTCTGTTTCAGCCCCTCTGTTTCAGCCCCTCTGTTTCAGCCCCTCTGTTTCAGCCCCTCTGTATCAGCCCCTCCGTTTCAGCCCCTCTGTTTCTCGCCCTCTGTTTCAGCCCCTCTGTTTCAGCCCCTCTGTTTCAGCCCCTCTGTTTCAGCTCCTCTGTTTCTCGCCCTCTGTTTCAGCCCCTTTGTTTCAGCCCCTCTGTTTCTCGCCCTCTGTTTCAGCCCCTCTGTTTCAGCCCCTCTGTTTCAGCCCCTCTGTTTCAGCCCCTCTGTTTCTCGCCCTCTGTTTCAGCCCCTCTGTTTCAGCCCCTCTGTTTCAGCCCCTCTGTTTCTCGCCCTCTGTTTCTCGCCCTCTGTTTCAGCACCTCTGTTTCAGCCCCTCTGTTTCAGCCCCTCTGTTTCAGCCTCTGTGTTTATCGCCCTCTGTTTCAGCCCCTCTGTTTCAGCCCCTCTGTTTCAGCCCCTCTGTTTCCCGCTCTCTGTTTCTCGCCCTCTGTTTCTCACCCTCTGTTTCTCGCCCTCTGTTTCAGCCCCTCTGTTTCAGCCCCTCTGTTTCAGCCCCTCTGTTTCAGCTCCTCTGTTTCTCGCCCTCTGTTTCTCGCCCTCTGTTTCAGCCCCTCTGACTCTCGCCCTCTGTTTCAGCCCCTCTGTTTCTCGCCCTATGTTTCAGCCCCTCTGTTTCAGCCCTTCTGTTTCAGCCCCTCTGTGTCTCGCCCTCTGTTTCAGCCACTCTGTTTCAGCCCCTCTGTTTCTCGCCCTCTGTATCAGCCCCTCTGTTTCAGCCCCTCTGTATCAGCCCCTCTGTTTCAGCCCCTCTGTTTCTCGCCCTCTGTTTCAGCCCCTCTGTTTCAGCCCCTCTGTTTCAGCCCCTCTGTTTCAGCTCCTCTGTTTCTCGCCCTCTGTTTCTCGCCCTCTGTTTCAGCCCCTCTGTTTCTCGCCCTCTGTTTCAGCCCCTCTGTTTCTCGCCCTATGTTTCAGCCCCTCTGTTTCAGCCCTTCTGTTTCAGCCCCTCTGTGTCTCGCCCTCTGTTTCAGCCACTCTGTTTCAGCCCCTCTGTTTCTCGCCCTCTGTATCAGCCCCTCTGTTTCAGCCCCTCTGTATCAGCCCCTCTGTTTCAGCCCCTCTGTTTCTCGCCCTCTGTTTCTCGCCCTCTGTTTCAAACCCTCTGTTTCAGCCCCTCTGTTTCAGCCCCTCTGTTTCAGCCCCTCTGTTTCAGCCCCTCTGTTTCTCGCCCTCTGTTTCTAGCCCTCTGTTTCTCGCTCTCTGTTTCTCCCCCTCTGTTTCTCGCCCTGTGTTTCAGCCCCTCTGTTTCAGCCCCTCTGGTTCAGCCCCTCTGTTTCAGCCCCTCTGTTTCAGCCCCTCTGTTTCTCGCCCTCTGTTTCTCGACCTCTGTTTCAGCCCCTCTGTTTCTCGCCCACTGTTTCAGCCCCTCTGTTTCTCGCCCCTCTGTATCAGCCCCTCTGTTTCAGCCCCACGGTTTCTCGCCCTCTGTTTCTCGCTCTCTGTTTCTCGCCCTCTGTTTCCGGCCCTCTGTTTCAGCCCCTCTGTTTCAGCCCCTCTGTTTCAGCCCCTCTGTTTATAGCCCCTCTGTTTCTCGCCCTCTGTTTCAGCCCCTCTGTTTCTCGCCCTCTGTTTCAGCCCCCTGTTTCAGCCCCTCTGTTTCAGCCCCTCTGTTTCAGCTCCTCTGTTTCTCGCCCTCTGTTTCCCGCCCTCTTTTTCAGCCGCTCTGTTTCTCGCCCTCTGTTTCAGCCCCTCAGTTTCTCGCCCTCTGTTTCAGCCACTCTGTTTCAACCCCTCTGTTTCAGCCCCTCTGTTTCTCGCCCTCTGTTTCAGCCCCACTGTTTCAGCCCCTCTGTTTCTCGCCCTCTGTTTCAGCCCCTCTGTTTCAGCCCCTCTGTATCAGCCCCTCTGTTTCATCCCTCTGATTCTCGCCCTCTGTTTCTCGCCCACTGTTTCAAACCCTCTGTTTCAGCCCCTCTGTTTCAGCCCCTATGTTTCAGACCCTCTGTTTCAGCCCCTCTGTTTCTCGCCCTCTGTTTCTAGCCCTCTGTTTCTCGCTCTCTGTTTCTCGCCCTCTGTTTCTCGCCCTGTGTTTCAGCCCCTCTGTTTCAGCCCCTCTGGTGCCGCCCCTCTGTTTCACCCCCTCTGTTTCTCGCCCTCTGTTTCAGCCCCTCTGTTTCTCGCCCTCTGTTTCAGCCCCTCTGTTTCAGCCCCTCTGTATCAGCCCCTCTGTTTCAGCCCCTCTGTTTCAGCCCCTCTGTTTCTCGCCCTCTGTTTCTCGCCCTCTGTTTCTCGCCCTCTGTTTCAGCCCCTCTGTTTCAGCCCCTCTGTTTCAGCCCCTCTGTTTCAGCCCCTCTGTTTCTCGCCCTCTGTTTCAGCCCCTCTGTTTCAGCCCCTCTGTTTCAGCCCCTCTGTTTCAGCCCCTCTGTTTCTCGCCATCTGTTTCTCGCCCTCTGTTTCTCGCCCTCTGTTTCTCGCCCTCTGTTTCAGCCCCTCTGTTTCTCGCCCTCTGTTTCTCGCCCTCTGTTTCTCGCTCTCTGTTTCTCGCCCTCTGTTTCAGCACCTCTGTTTCAGCCCCTCTGTTTCAGCCACTCTGTTTCTCGCCCTCTGTTTCAGCCCCTCTGTTTCAGCCCCTCTGTTTCAGCCCCTCTGTTTCTCGCCCACTGTTTCAGCCCCTCTGTTTCTCGCCCACTGTTTCAGCCCCTCTGTTTCTCGCCCTCTGTTTCAGCCACTCTGTTTCAGCCCCTCTGTTTCAGCCCCTCTGTTTCTCGCCCTCTGTTTCAGCTCCTCTGTTTCAGCCCCTCTGTTTCTCGCCCTCTGTTTCAGCCCCTCTGTTTCATCCCCTCTGTTTCAGCCCCTCTGTTTCTTGCCCTCTGTTTCTCGCCCTCTGTTTCAGCCCCTCTGTTTCAGCCCCTCTGTTTCAGCCCCTCTGTTTCAGCCCCTCTGTTTCTCGCCCTCTGTTTCTCGCTCTCTGTTTCTCGCCCTCTGTTTCTCGCCTCTGTTTCAGCCCCTCTGTTTCAGCCCCTCTGTTTCAGCCCCTCTGTTTTTAGCCCCTCTGTTTCTCGCCCTCTGTTTCAGCCCGTCTGTTTCTCGCCCTCTGTTTCAGCCCCTCTGTTTCAGCCCCTCTGTATCAGCCCCTCTGTTTCAGCCCCTCTGTTTCTCGCCCTCTGTTTCTCGCCCTCTCTTTCAGCCCCTCTGTTTCAGCCCGTCTCTTTCAGCCCCTCTGTTTCAGCCCCTCTGTTTCTCGCCCTCTGTTTCTCGCCCTCTGTTTCTCGCCCTCTGTTTCTCGCCAACTGTTTCAGCCCCTCTGTTTCAGCCCCTCTGTTTCAGCCCCTCTGTTTCTCGCCCTCTGTTTCTCGCCCACTGTTTCTCGCCCTCTGTTTCAGCCCCTCTGTTTCAGCCCCTCTGTTTCAGCCCCTCTGTTTCAGCCCCTCTGTTTCTCGCCCTCTGTTTCTGCCCCTCTGTTTCAGCCCCTCTGTTTCAGCCCCTCTGTTTCCTCCCCTCTGTTTCTCGCCCTCTGTTTCAGCCCCTCTGTTTCAGCGCCTCTGTTTCAGCCCCTCTGTTTCTCGCCCTCTGTTTTCGCCCTCTGTTTCAGCCCCTCTGTTTCAGCCCCTCTGTTTCAGCCCCTATGTTTCAGCCTCTGTGTTTCTCGCCCTCTGTTTCAGCCCCTCTGTTTCAGCCCCTCTGTTTCAGCCCCTCTGTTTCAGCCCCTCTCTTTCTCGCCCTCTGTTTCTCGCCCTCTGTTTCAGCCCCTCTGTTTCAGCCCCTCTGTTTCTCGCCCTCTGTTTCAGCCCCTCTGTATCAGCCCCTCTGTTTCAGCCCCTCTGTATCAGCCCCTCTGTTTCAGTCCCTCAGTTTCTCGCCCTCTGTTTCAGCCCCTCTGTTTCAGCCCCTCTGTTTCAGCCCCTCTGTTTCAGCTCCTCTGTTTCTCGCCCTTTGTTTCAGCCCCTCTGTTTCTCGCCCTCTGTTTCAGCCTCTCTGTTTCTCGCCCTCTGTTTCAGCCCCTCTGTTTCAGCCCCTCTGTTTCAGCCCCTCTGTTTCTCGCCCTCTGTTTCAGCCACTCTGTTTCAGCCCCTCTGTTTCTCGCCCTCTGTTTCAGCACCTCTGTTTCAGCCCCTCTGTATCAGCCCCTCGGTTTCAGACCCTCTGTTTCTCGCCCTCTGTTTCTCGCCCTCTGTTTCTCGCCCTCTGTTTCTCGCCCTCTGTTTCAGCCCCTCTGTTTCAGCCCCTCTGTTTCTCGCCCTCTGTTTCTCGCCCACTGTTTCTCGCCCTCTGTTTCAGCCCCTCTGTTTCAGCCCCTCTGTTTCAGCCCCTTTGTTTCAGCCCCTCTGTTTCTCGCCCTCTGTTTCAGCCCCTCTGTTTCAGCCCCTCTGTTTCAGCCCCTCTGTTTCAGCCCCTCTGTTTCTCGCCCACTGTTTCAGCCCCTCTGTTTCAGCCCCTCTGTTTCAGCCCCTCTGTTTCTCGCCCTCTGTTTCTCGCCCTCTGTTTCAGCCCCTCTGTTTCAGCCCCTCTGTATCAGCACCTTTGTTTCAGCCTCTGTGTTTCTCACCCTCTGTTTCAGCCCCTCTGTTTCAGCCCCTCTGTTTCAGCCCCTCTGTTTCTCGCTCTCTGTTTCTCGCCCTCTGTTTCTCACCCTCTGTTTCTCGCCCTCTGTTTCTCGCCCTCTGTTTCAGCCCCTCTTTTTCAGCCCCTCTGTTTCTCGCCCTCTGTTTCTCGCCCTCTGTTTCTCGCCCTCTGTTTCAGCCCCTCTGTATCAGCCCCTCCGTTTCAGCCCCTCTGTTTCTCGCCCTCTGTTTCAGCCCCTCTGTTTCAGCCCCTCTGTTTCAGCCCCTCTGTTTCAGCTCGTCTGTTTCTCGCCCTCTGTTTCTCGCCCTCTGTTTCAGCCCCTCTGTTTCTCGCCCTCTGTTTCAGCCCCTCTGTTTCTCGCCCTATGTTTCAGCCCCTCTGTTTCAGCCCTTCTGTTTCAGCCCCTCTGTGTCTCGCCCTCTGTTTCAGCCACTCTGTTTCAGCCCCTCTGTTTCTCGCCCTCTGTATCAGCCCCTCTGTTTCAGCCCCTCTGTATCAGCCCCTCTGTTTCAGCCCCTCTGTTTCTCGCCCTCTGTTTCTCGCCCTCTGTTTCAAACCCTCTGTTTCAGCCCCTCTGTTTCAGCCTCTCTGTTTCAGCCCCTCTGTTTCAGCCCCTCTGTTTCTCGCCCTCTGTTTCTAGCCCTCTGTTTCTCGCTCTCTGTTTCTCGCCCTCTGTTTCTCGCCCTGTGTTTCAGCCCCTCTGTTTCAGCCCCTCTGGTTCAGCCCCTCTGTTTCAGCCCCTCTGTTTCAGCCCCTCTGTTTCTCGCCCTCTGTTACTCGACCTCTGTTTCAGCCCCTCTGTTTCTCGCCCACTGTTTCAGCCCCTCTGTTTCAGCCCCTCTGTATCAGCCCCTCTGTTTCAGCCCCACTGTTTCTCAATCTCTGTTTCTCGCTCTCTGTTTCTCGCCCTCTGTTTCCGGCCCTCTGTTTCAGCCCCTCTGTTTCAGCCCCTCTGTTTCAGCCCCTCTGTTTATAGCCCCTCTGTTTCTCGCCCTCTGTTTCAGCCCCTCTGTTTCTCGCCCTCTGTTTCAGCCCCTCTGTTTCAGCCCCTCTGTATCAGCCCCTCTGTTTCAGCCCCTCTGTTTCTCGCCCTCTGTTTCTCGCCCTCTGTTTCAGCCCCTCTGTTTCAGCCCGTCTCTTTCAGCCCCTCTGTTTAAGCCCCTCTGTTTCAGCCCCTCTGTTTCTCGCCCTCTGTTTCAGCCACTCTGTTTCAGCCCCTCTGTTTCTCGCCCTCTGTTTCAGCCCCTCTGTTTCAGCCCCTCTGTATCAGCCCCTCGGTTTCAGACCCTCTGTTTCTCGCCCTCTGTTTCTCGCCCTCTGTTTCTCGCCCTCTGTTTCTCGCCCTCTGTTTCAGCCCCTCTGTTTCAGCCCCTCTGTTTCTCGCCCTCTGTTTCTCGCCCACTGTTTCTCGCCCTCTGTTTCAGCCCCTCTGTTTCAGCCCCTCTGTTTCAGCCCCTTTGTTTCAGCCCCTCTGTTTCTCGCCCTCTGTTTCAGCCCCTCTGTTTCAGCCCCTCTGTTTCAGCCCCTCTGTTTCAGCCCCTCTGTTTCTCGCCCACTGTTTCAGCCCCTCTGTTTCAGCCCAACTGTTTCAGCCCCTCTGTTTCTCGCCCTCTGTTTCTCGCCCTCTGTTTCAGCCCCTCTGTTTCAGCCCCTCTGTTTCAGCCCCTCTGTTTCAGCCTCTGTGTTTCTCGCCCTCTGTTTCAGCCCCTCTGTTTCAGCCCCTCTGTTTCAGCCCCTCTGTTTCTCGCTCTCTGTTTCTCGCCCTCTGTTTCTCACCCTCTGTTTCTCGCCCTCTGTTTCTCGCCCTCTGTTTCAGCCCCTCTTTTTCAGCCCCTCTGTTTCTCGCCCTCTGTTTCTCGCCCTCTGTTTCTCGCCCTCTGTTTCAGCCCCTCTGTATCAGCCCCTCCGTTTCAGCCCCTCTGTTTCTCGCCCTCTGTTTCAGCCCCTCTGTTTCAGCCCCTCTGTTTCAGCCCCTCTGTTTCAGCTCCTCTGTTTCTCGCCCTCTGTTTCAGCCCCTTTGTTTCAGCCCCTCTGTTTCTCGCCCTCTGTTTCAGCCCCTCTGTTTCAGCCCCTCTGTTTCAGCCCCTCTGTTTCAGCCCCTCTGTTTCTCGCCCTCTGTTTCAGCCCCTCTGTTTCAGCCCCTCTGTTTCAGCCCCTCTGTTTCTCGCCCTCTGTTTCTCGCCCTCTGTTTCAGCACCTCTGTTTCAGCCCCTCTGTTTCAGCCCCTCTGTTTCAGCCTCTGTGTTTATCGCCCTCTGTTTCAGCCCCTCTGTTTCAGCCCCTCTGTTTCAGCCCCTCTGTTTCCCGCTGTCTGTTTCTCGCCCTCTGTTTCTCACCCTCTGTTTCTCGCCCTCTGTTTCAGCCCCTCTGTTTCAGCCCCTCTGTTTCAGCCCCTCTGTTTCAGCTCCTCTGTTTCTCGCCCTCTGTTTCTCGCCCTCTGTTTCAGCCCCTCTGTTTCTCGCCCTCTGTTTCAGCCCCTCTGTTTCTCGCCCTATGTTTCAGCCCCTCTGTTTCAGCCCTTCTGTTTCAGCCCCTCTGTGTCTCGCCCTCAGTTTCAGCCACTCTGTTTCAGCCCCTCTGTTTCTCGCCCTCTGTATCAGCCCCTCTGTTTCAGCCCCTCTGTATCAGCCCCTCTGTTTCAGCCCCTCTGTTTCTCGCCCTCTGTTTCAGCCCCTCTGTTTCAGCCCCTCTGTTTCAGCCCCTCTGTTTCAGCTCCTCTGTTTCTCGCCCTCTGTTTCTCGCCCTCTGTTTCAGCCCCTCTGTTTCTCGCCCTCTGTTTCAGCCCCTCTGTTTCTCGCCCTATGTTTCAGCCCCTCTGTTTCAGCCCTTCTGTTTCAGCCCCTCTGTGTCTCGCCCTCTGTTTCAGCCACTCTGTTTCAGCCCCTCTGTTTCTCGCCCTCTGTATCAGCCCCTCTGTTTCAGCCCCTCTGTATCAGCCCCTCTGTTTCAGCCCCTCTGTTTCTCGCCCTCTGTTTCTCGCCCTCTGTTTCAAACCCTCTGTTTCAGCCCCTCTGTTTCAGCCCCTCTGTTTCAGCCCCTCTGTTTCAGCCCCTCTGTTTCTCGCCCTCTGTTTCTAGCCCTCTGTTTCTCGCTCTCTGTTTCTCCCCCTCTGTTTCTCGCCCTGTGTTTCAGCCCCTCTGTTTCAGCCCCTCTGGTTCAGCCCCTCTGTTTCAGCCCCTCTGTTTCAGCCCCTCTGTTTCTCGCCCTCTGTTTCTCGACCTCTGTTTCAGCCCCTCTGTTTCTCGCCCACTGTTTCAGCCCCTCTGTTTCAGCCCCTCTGTATCAGCCCCTCTGTTTCAGCCCCACGGTTTCTCGCCCTCTGTTTCTCGCTCTCTGTTTCTCGCCCTCTGTTTCCGGCCCTCTGTTTCAGCCCCTCTGTTTCAGCCCCTCTGTTTCAGCCCCTCTGTTTATAGCCCCTCTGTTTCTCGCCCTCTGTTTCAGCCCCTCTGTTTCTCGCCCTCTGTTTCAGCCCCCTGTTTCAGCCCCTCTGTTTCAGCCCCTCTGTTTCAGCTCCTCTGTTTCTCGCCCTCTGTTTCCCGCCCTCTTTTTCAGCCGCTCTGTTTCTCGCCCTCTGTTTCAGCCCCTCAGTTTCTCGCCCTCTGTTTCAGCCACTCTGTTTCAACCCCTCTGTTTCAGCCCCTCTGTTTCTCGCCCTCTGTTTCAGCCCCACTGTTTCAGCCCCTCTGTTTCTCGCCCTCTGTTTCAGCCCCTCTGTTTCAGCCCCTCTGTATCAGCCCCTCTGTTTCATCCCTCTGATTCTCGCCCTCTGTTTCTCGCCCACTGTTTCAAACCCTCTGTTTCAGCCCCTCTGTTTCAGCCCCTATGTTTCAGACCCTCTGTTTCAGCCCCTCTGTTTCTCGCCCTCTGTTTCTAGCCCTCTGTTTCTCGCTCTCTGTTTCTCGCCCTCTGTTTCTCGCCCTGTGTTTCAGCCCCTCTGTTTCAGCCCCTCTGGTGCCGCCCCTCTGTTTCACCCCCTCTGTTTCTCGCCCTCTGTTTCAGCCCCTCTGTTTCTCGCCCTCTGTTTCAGCCCCTCTGTTTCAGCCCCTCTGTATCAGCCCCTCTGTTTCAGCCCCTCTGTTTCAGCCCCTCTGTTTCTCGCCCTCTGTTTCTCGCCCACTGTTTCTCGCCCTCTGTTTCAGCCCCTCTGTTTCAGCCCCTCTGTTTCAGCCCCTCTGTTTCAGCCCCTCTGTTTCTCGCCCTCTGTTTCAGCCCCTCTGTTTCAGCCCCTCTGTTTCAGCCCCTCTGTTTCAGCCCCTCTGTTTCTCGCCATCTGTTTCTCGCCCTCTGTTTCTCGCCCTCTGTTTCTCGCCCTCTGTTTCAGCCCCTCTGTTTCTCGCCCTCTGTTTCTCGCCCTCTGTTTCTCGCTCTCTGTTTCTCGCCCTCTGTTTCAGCACCTCTGTTTCAGCCCCTCTGTTTCAGCCACTCTGTTTCTCGCCCTCTGTTTCAGCCCCTCTGTTTCAGCCCCTCTGTTTCAGCCCCTCTGTTTCTCGCCCACTGTTTCAGCCCCTCTGTTTCTCGCCCACTGTTTCAGCCCCTCTGTTTCTCGCCCTCTGTTTCAGCCACTCTGTTTCAGCCCCTCTGTTTCAGCCCCTCTGTTTCTCGCCCTCTGTTTCAGCTCCTCTGTTTCAGCCCCTCTGTTTCTCGCCCTCTGTTTCAGCCCCTCTGTTTCATCCCCTCTGTTTCAGCCCCTCTGTTTCTTGCCCTCTGTTTCTCGCCCTCTGTTTCAGCCCCTCTGTTTCAGCCCCTCTGTTTCAGCCCCTCTGTTTCAGCCCCTCTGTTTCTCGCCCTCTGTTTCTCGCTCTCTGTTTCTCGCCCTCTGTTTCTCGCCTCTGTTTCAGCCCCTCTGTTTCAGCCCCTCTGTTTCAGCCCCTCTGTTTTTAGCCCCTCTGTTTCTCGCCCTCTGTTTCAGCCCGTCTGTTTCTCGCCCTCTGTTTCAGCCCCTCTGTTTCAGCCCCTCTGTATCAGCCCCTCTGTTTCAGCCCCTCTGTTTCTCGCCCTCTGTTTCTCGCCCTCTCTTTCAGCCCGTCTGTTTCAGCCCGTCTCTTTCAGCCCCTCTGTTTCAGCCCCTCTGTTTCTCGCCCTCTGTTTCTCGCCCTCTGTTTCTCGCCCTCTGTTTCTCGCCAACTGTTTCAGCCCCTCTGTTTCAGCCCCTCTGTTTCAGCCCCTCTGTTTCTCGCCCTCTGTTTCTCGCCCACTGTTTCTCGCCCTCTGTTTCAGCCCCTCTGTTTCAGCCCCTCTGTTTCAGCCCCTCTGTTTCAGCCCCTCTGTTTCTCGCCCTCTGTTTCTGCCCCTCTGTTTCAGCCCCTCTGTTTCAGCCCCTCTGTTTCCTCCCCTCTGTTTCTCGCCCTCTGTTTCAGCCCCTCTGTTTCAGCGCCTCTGTTTCAGCCCCTCTGTTTCTCGCCCTCTGTTTTCGCCCTCTGTTTCAGCCCCTCTGTTTCAGCCCCTCTGTTTCAGCCCCTATGTTTCAGCCTCTGTGTTTCTCGCCCTCTGTTTCAGCCCCTCTGTTTCAGCCCCTCTGTTTCAGCCCCTCTGTTTCAGCCCCTCTCTTTCTCGCCCTCTGTTTCTCGCCCTCTGTTTCAGCCCCTCTGTTTCAGCCCCTCTGTTTCTCG
Source organism: Stegostoma tigrinum (assembly GCF_030684315.1). NCBI lineage: Eukaryota > Metazoa > Chordata > Chondrichthyes > Orectolobiformes > Stegostomatidae > Stegostoma > Stegostoma tigrinum. Next base: position 990,939 of record NW_026728059.1, on the reverse strand, counting down.
CCCTCTGTTTCAGCCCCTCTGTATCAGCCCCTCTGTTTCAGCCCCTCTGTATCAGCCCCTCTGTTTCAGTCCCTCAGTTTCTCGCCCTCTGTTTCAGCCCCTCTGTTTCAGCCCCTCTGTTTCAGCCCCTCTGTTTCAGCTCCTCTGTTTCTCGCCCTTTGTTTCAGCCCCTCTGTTTCTCGCCCTCTGTTTCAGCCTCTCTGTTTCTCGCCCTCTGTTTCAGCCCCTCTGTTTCAGCCCCTCTGTTTCAGCCCCTCTGTTTCTCGCCCTCTGTTTCAGCCACTCTGTTTCAGCCCCTCTGTTTCTCGCCCTCTGTTTCAGCACCTCTGTTTCAGCCCCTCTGTATCAGCCCCTCGGTTTCAGACCCTCTGTTTCTCGCCCTCTGTTTCTCGCACTCTGTTTCTCGCCCTCTGTTTCTCGCCCTCTATTTCAGCCCCTCTGTTTCAGCCCCTCTGTTTCTCGCCCTCTGTTTCTCGCCCACTGTTTCTCGCCCTCTGTTTCAGCCCCTCTGTTTCAGCCCCTTTGTTTCAGCCCCTCTGTTTCTCGCCCTCTGTTTCAGCCCCTCTGTTTCAGCCCCTCTGTTTCAGCCCCTCTGTTTCAGCCCCTCTGTTTCTCGCCCACTGTTTCAGCCCCTCTGTTTCAGCCCCTCTGTTTCAGCCCCTCTGTTTCTCGCCCTCTGTTTCTCGCCCTCTGTTTCAGCCCCTCTGTTTCAGCCCCTCTGTATCAGCACCTCTGTTTCAGCCTCTGTGTTTCTCACCCTCTGTTTCAGCCCCTCTGTTTCAGCCCCTCTGTTTCAGCCCCTCTGTTTCTCGCTCTCTGTTTCTCGCCCTCTGTTTCTCACCCTCTGTTTCTCGCCCTCTGTTTCTCGCCCTCTGTTTCAGCCCCTCTTTTTCAGCCCCTCTGTTTCTCGCCCTCTGTTTCTCGCCCTCTGTTTCTCGCCCTCTGTTTCAGCCCCTCTGTATCAGCCCCTCCGTTTCAGCCCCTCTGTTTCTCGCCCTCTGTTTCAGCCCCTCTGTTTCAGCCCCTCTGTTTCAGCCCCTCTGTTTCAGCTCGTCTGTTTCTCGCCCTCTGTTTCTCGCCCTCTGTTTCAGCCCCTCTGTTTCTCGCCCTCTGTTTCAGCCCCTCTGTTTCTCGCCCTATGTTTCAGCCCCTCTGTTTCAGCCCTTCTGTTTCAGCCCCTCTGTGTCTCGCCCTCTGTTTCAGCCACTCTGTTTCAGCCCCTCTGTTTCTCGCCCTCTGTATCAGCCCCTCTGTTTCAGCCCCTCTGTATCAGCCCCTCTGTTTCAGCCCCTCTGTTTCTCGCCCTCTGTTTCTCGCCCTCTGTTTCAAACCCTCTGTTTCAGCCCCTCTGTTTCAGCCCCTCTGTTTCAGCCCCTCTGTTTCAGCCCCTCTGTTTCTCGCCCTCTGTTTCTAGCCCTCTGTTTCTCGCTCTCTGTTTCTCGCCCTCTGTTTCTCGCCCTGTGTTTCAGCCCCTCTGTTTCAGCCCCTCTGGTTCAGCCCCTCTGTTTCAGCCCCTCTGTTTCAGCCCCTCTGTTTCTCGCCCTCTGTTACTCGACCTCTGTTTCAGCCCCTCTGTTTCTCGCCCACTGTTTCAGCCCCTCTGTTTCAGCCCCTCTGTATCAGCCCCTCTGTTTCAGCCCCACTGTTTCTCAATCTCTGTTTCTCGCTCTCTGTTTCTCGCCCTCTGTTTCCGGCCCTCTGTTTCAGCCCCTCTGTTTCAGCCCCTCTGTTTCAGCCCCTCTGTTTATAGCCCCTCTGTTTCTCGCCCTCTGTTTCAGCCCCTCTGTTTCTCGCCCTCTGTTTCAGCCCCTCTGTTTCAGCCCCTCTGTATCAGCCCCTCTGTTTCAGCCCCTCTGTTTCTCGCCCTCTGTTTCAAGCCCTCTGTTTCAGCCCCTCTGTTTCAGCCCGTCTCTTTCAGCCCCTCTGTTTAAGCCCCTCTGTTTCTCGCCCTCTGTTTCAGCCCCTCTGTTTCAGCCCCTCTGTATCAGCCCCTCTGTTTCAGCCCCTCTGTTTCTCGCCCTCTGTTTCTCGCCCTCTGTTTCAGCCCCTCTGTTTCAGCCCGTCTCTTTCAGCCCCTCTGTTTAAGCCCCTCTGTTTCTCGCCCTCTGTTTAAGCCCCTCTGTTTCTCGCCCTCTGTTTCAGCCCCTCTGTTTCAGCCCCTCTGTATCAGCCCCTCTGTTTCAGCCCCTCTGTTTCAGCCCGTCTCTTTCAGCCCCTCTGTTTATAGCCCCTCTGTTTCTCGCCCTCTGTTTAAGCCCCTCTGTTTCTCGCCCTCTGTTTCAGCCCCTCTGTTTCAGCCCCTCTGTATCAGCCCCTCTGTTTCAGCCCCTCTGTTTCTCGCCCTCTGTTTCTCGCCCTCTGTTTCAGCCCCTCTGTTTCAGCCCGTCTCTTTCAGCCCCTCTGTTTAAGCCCCTCTGTTTCTCGCCCTCTGTTTCTCGCCCTCTGTTTCTCGCCCTCTGTTTCTCGCCCTATGTTTCAGCCCCTCTGTTTCAGCCCCTCTGTTTCAGCCCCTCTGTTTCTCGCCCTCTGATTCTCGCCCACTGTTTCTCGCCCTCTGTTTCAGCCCCTCTGTTTCAGCCCCTCTGTTTCAGACCCTCTGTTCAGCCCCTCTGTTTCAGCCCCTCTGTTTCAGCCCCTCTGTTTCAGCCCCTCTGTTTCAGCCCCTCTGTTTCTCGCCCTCTGTTTCTCGCCCTCTGTTTCTCGCCCTCTTTTTCAGCCCCTCTGTTTCAGCCCCTCTGTTTCAGCCCCTCTGTTTCTAGCCCTCTGTTTCTCGCCCTCTGTTTCAGCCCCTGTGTTTCAGCCCCTCTGTTTCAGCCCCTCTGTTTCTCGCCCTCTGTTTCAGCCCCTCTGTTTCAGCCCCTCTGTTTCAGCCCCTCTGTTTCAGCTCCTCTGTTTCTCGCCCTCTGTTTCTCGCCCTCTGTTTCAGCCCCACTGTTTCTCGCCCTCGGTTTCAGCCCCTCTGTTTCTCGCCCTCTGTTTCAGCCCCTCTGTTTCAGCCCCTCTGTTTCAGCCCCGCTGTTTCTCGCCCTCTGTTTCAGCCACTCTGTTTCAGCCCCTCTGTTTCAGCCCCTCTGTTTCAGCCCCTCTGTTTCTCGCCCTCTGTTTCTCGCCCTCTGTTTCTCGCCCTCTGTTTCAGCCCCTCTGTTTCAGCCCCTCTGTGTCAGCCCCTCTGTTTCAGCCCCTCTGTTTCTCGCCCTCTGTTTCAGCCCCTCTGTTTCAGCCCCTCTGTTTCAGCCCCTCTGTTTCAGCCCCTCTGTTTCAGCCCCTCTGTTTCTCGCCATCTGTTTCTCGCCCTCTGTTTCTCGCCCTCTGTTTCTCGCCCTCTGTTTCAGCCCCTCTGTTTCTCGCCCTCTGTTTCTCGCCCTCTGTTTCTCGCTCTCTGTTTCTCGCCCTCTGTTTCAGCCCCTCTGTTTCAGCCCCTCTGTTTCAGCCACTCTGTTTCTCGCCCTCTGTTTCAGCCCCTCTGTTTCAGCCCCTCTGTTTCAGCCCCTCTGTTTCAGCCCCTCTGTATCAGCTCCTCTGTTTCTCGCCCTCTGTTTCTCGCCCACTGTTTCAGCCCCTCTGTTTCTCGCCCTCTGTTTCAGCCACTCTGTTTCAGCCCCTCTGTTTCAGCCCCTCTGTTTCTCGCCCTCTGTTTCAGCTCCTCTGTTTCAGCCCCTCTGTTTCTCGCCCTCTGTTTCAGCCCCTCTGTTTCAGCCCCTCTGTATCAGCCCCTCTGTTTCAGCCCCTCTGTTTCTTGCCCTCTGTTTCTCGCCCTCTGTTTCAGCCCCTCTGTTTCAGCCCCTCTGTTTCAGCCCCTCTGTTTCAGCCCCTCTGTTTCAGCCCCTCTGTTTCAGCCCCTCTGTTTCAGCCCCTCTGTTTCAGCCCCTCTGTTTCAGCCCCTCTGTTTCAGCCCCTCTGTTTTTAGCCCCTCTGTTTCTCGCCCTCTGTTTCAGCCCCTCTGTTTCTCGCCCTCTGTTTCAGCCCCTCTGTTTCAGCCCCTCTGTATCAGCCCCTCTGTTTCAGCCCCTCTGTTTCTCGCCCTCTGTTTCTCGCCCTCTGTTTCAGCCCCTCTGTTTCAGCCCGTCTCTTTCAGCCCCTCTGTTTCAGCCCCTCTCTTTCTCGCCCTCTGTTTCTCGCCCTCTGTTTCTCGCCCTCTGTTTCTCGCCAACTGTTTCAGCCCCTCTGTTTCAGCCCCTCTGTTTCAGCCCCTCTGTTTCTCGCGCTCTGTTTCTCGCCCACTGTTTCTCGCCCTCTGTTTCAGCCCCTCTGTTTCAGCCCCTCTGTTTCAGCCCATCTGTTTCAGCCCCTCTGTTTCTCGCCCTCTGTTTCTGCCCCTCTGTTTCAGCCCCTCTGTTTCAGCCCCTCTGTTTCCGCCCCTCTGTTTCTCGCCCTCTGTTTCAGCCCCTCTGTTTCAGCCCCTCTGTTTCAGCCCCTCTGTTTCTCGCCCTCTGTTTTCGCCCTCTGTTTCAGCCCCTCTGTTTCAGCCCCTCTGTTTCAGCCCCTCTGTTTCAGCCTCTCTGTTTCTCGCCCTCTGTTTCAGCCCCTCTGTTTCTGCCCCTCTGTTTCAGCCCCTCTGTTTCAGCCCCTCTGTTTCTCGCTCTCTGTTTCTCGCTCTCTGTTTCTCGCCCTCTGTTTCTCGCCCTCTGTTTCTCACCCTCTGTTTCTCGCCCTCTGTTTCAGCCCCTCTGTATCAGCCCCTCTGTTTCAGTCCCTCTGTTTCTCGCCCTCTGTTTCAGCCCCTCTGTTTCAGCCCCTCTGTTTCAGCCCCTCTGTTTCAGCTCCTCTGTTTCTCGCCCTCTGTTTCAGCCCCTCTGTTTCTCGCCCTCTGTTTCAGCCCCTCTGTTTCTCGCCCTCTCTTTCAGCCCCTCTGTTTCAGCCCCTCTGTTTCAGCCCCTCTGTTTCTCGCCCTCTGTTTCAGCCACTCTGTTTCAGCCCCTCTGTTTCTCTCCCTCTGTTTCAGCCCCTCTGTTTCAGCCCCTCTGTATCAGCCCCTCTGTTTCAGACCCTCTGTTTCTCGCCCTCTGTTTCTCGCCCTCTGTTTCTCGCCCTCTGTTTCTCGCCCTCTGTTTCTCGCCCTCTGTTTCAGCCCCTCTGTTTCAGCCCCTCTGTTTCTCGCCCTCTGTTTCTCGCCCACTGTTTCTCGCCCTCTGTTTCAGCCCCTCTGTTTCAGCCCCTCTGTTTGAGCCCCTTTGTTTCAGCCCCTCTGTTTCTCGCCCTCTGTTTCAGCCCCTCTGTTTCAGCCCCTCTGTTTCAGCCCCTCTGTTTCAGCCCCTCTGTTTCTCGCCCACTGTTTCAGCCCCTCTGTTTCAGCCCCTCTGTTTCAGCCCCTCTGTTTCTCGCCCTCTGTTTCTCGCCCTCTGTTTCAGCCCCTCTGTTTCAGCCCCTCTGTTTCAGCCTCTGTGTTTCTCGCCCTCTGTTTCAGCCCCTCTGTTTCAGCCCCTCTGTTTCAGCCCCTCTGTTTCTCGCTCTCTGTTTCTCGCCCTCTGTTTCTCACCCTCTGTTTCTCGCCCTCTGTTTCTCGCCCTCTGTTTCAGCCCCTCTTTTTCAGCCCCTCTGTTTCTCGCCCTCTGTTTCTCGCCCTCTGTTTCTCGCCCTCTGTTTCAGCCCCTCTGTATCAGCCCCTCCGTTTCAGCCCCTCTGTTTCTCGCCCTCTGTTTCAGCCCCTCTGTTTCAGCCCCTCTGTTTCAGCCCCTCTGTTTCAGCTCCTCTGTTTCTCGCCCTCTGTTTCTCGCCCTCTGTTTCAGCCCCTCTGTTTCTCGCCCTCTGTTTCAGCCCCTCTGTTTCTCGCCCTATGTTTCAGCCCCTCTGTTTCAGCCCTTCTGTTTCAGCCCCTCTGTGTCTCGCCCTCTGTTTCAGCCACTCTGTTTCAGCCCCTCTGTTTCTCGCCCTCTGTATCAGCCCCTCTGTTTCAGCCCCTCTGTATCAGCCCCTCTGTTTCAGCCCCTCTGTTTCAGCCCCTCTGTTTCAGCCCCTCTGTTTCAGCTCCTCTGTTTCTCGCCCTCTGTTTCAGCCCCTCTGTTTCTCGCCCTCTGTTTCTCGCCCTCTGTTTCTCGCCCTCTGTTTCAGCTCCTCTGTTTCTCGCCCTCTGTTTCTCGCCCTCTGTTTCAGCCCCTCTGTTTCTCGCCCTCTGTTTCAGCCCCTCTGTTTCTCGCCCTATGTTTCAGCCCCTCTGTTTCAGCCCTTCTGTTTCAGCCCCTCTGTGTCTCGCCCTCTGTTTCAGCCACTCAGTTTCAGCCCCTCTGTTTCTCGCCCTCTGTATCAGCCCCTCTGTTTCAGCCCCTCTGTATCAGCCCCTCTGTTTCAGCCCCTCTGTTTCAGCCCCTCTGTTTCAGCCCCTCTGTTTCAGCTCCTCTGTTTCTCGCCCTCTGTTTCAGCCCCTCTGTTTCTCGCCCTCTGTTTCTCGCCCTCTGTTTCTCGCTCTCTGTTTCTCGCCCTCTGTTTCAGCCCCTCTGTTTCAGCCCCTCTGTTTTAGCCACTCTGTTTCTCGCCCTCTGTTTCAGCCCCTCTGTTTCAGCCCCTCTGTTTCAGCCCCTCTGTTTCAGCCCCTCTGTATCAGCTCCTCTGTTTCTCGCCCTCTGTTTCTCGCCCACTGTTTCAGCCCCTCTGTTTCTCGCCCACTGTTTCAGCCCCTCTGTTTCTCGCCCTCTGTTTCAGCCACTCTGTTTCAGCCCCTCTGTTTCAGCCCCTCTGTTTCTCGCCCTCTGTTTCAGCTCCTCTGTTTCAGCCCCTCTGTTTCTCGCCCTCTGTTTCAGCCCCTCTGTTTCAGCCCCTCTGTATCAGCCCCTCTGTTTCAGCCCCTCTGTTTCTTGCCCTCTGTTTCTCGCACTCTGTTTCAGCCCCTCTGTTTCAGCCCCTCTGTTTCAGCCCCTCTGTTTCAGCCCCTCTGTTTCTCGCCCTCTGTTTCTCGCCCTCTGTTTCTCGCCTCTGTTTCAGCCCCTCTGTTTCAGCCCCTCTGTTTCAGCCCCTCTGTTTTTAGCCCCTCTGTTTCTCGCCCTCTGTTTCAGCCCCTCTGTTTCTCGCCCTCTGTTTCAGCCCCTCTGTTTCAGCCCCTCTGTATCAGCCCCTCTGTTTCAGCCCCTCTGTTTCTCGCCCTCTGTTTCTCGCCCTCTGTTTCAGCCCCTCTGTTTCAGCCCGTCTCTTTCAGCCCCTCTGTTTCAGCCCCTCTGTTTCTCGCCCTCTGTTTCTCGCCCTCTGTTTCTCGCCAACTGTTTCAGCCCCTCTGTTTCAGCCCCTCTGTTTCAGCCCCTCTGTTTCTCGCCCTCTGTTTCTCGCCCACTGTTTCTCGCCCTCTGTTTCAGCCCCTCTGTTTCAGCCCCTCTGTTTCAGCCCCTCTGTTTCAGCCCCTCTGTTTCTCGCCCTCTGTTTCTGCCCCTCTGTTTCAGCCCCTCTGTTTCAGCCCCTCTGTTTCCGCCCCTCTGTTTCTCGCCCTCTGTTTCAGCCCCTCTGTTTCAGCCCCTCTGTTTCAGCCCCTCTGTTTCTCGCCCTCTGTTTTCGCCCTCTGTTTCAGCCCCTCTGTTTCAGCCCCTCTGTTTCAGCCCCTCTGTTTCAGCCTCTCTGTTTCTCGCCCTCTGTTTCAGCCCCTCTGTTTCAGCCCCTCTGTTTCAGCCCCACTGTTTCAGCCCCTCTGTTTCTCGCTCTCTGTTTCTCGCCCTCTGTTTCTCGCCCTCTGTTTCTCGCCCTCTGTTTCTCACCCTCTGTTTCTCGCCCTCTGTTTCAGCCCCTTTGTATCAGCCCCTCTGTTTCAGTCCCTCTGTTTCTCGCCCTCTGTTTCAGCCCCTCTGTTTCAGCCCCTCTGTTTCAGCCCCTCTGTTTCAGCTCCTCTGTTTCTCGCCCTCTGTTTCAGCCCCTCTGTTTCTCGCCCTCTGTTTCAGCCCCTCTGTTTCTCGCCCTCTGTTTCAGCCCCTCTGTTTCAGCCCCTCTGTTTCAGCCCCTCTGTTTCTCGCCCTCTGTTTCAGCCACTCTGTTTCAGCCCCTCTGTTTCTCGCCCTCTGTTTCAGCCCCTCTGTTTCAGCCCCACTGTATCAGCCCCTCTGTTTCAGACCCTCTGTTTCTCGCCCTCTGTTTCTCGCCCTCTGTTTCTCGCCCTCTGTTTCTCGCCCTCTGTTTCTCGCCCTCTGTTTCAGCCCCTCTGTATCAGCCCCTCTGTTTCAGCCCCTCTGTATCAGCCCCTCTGTTTCAGTCCCTCAGTTTCTCGCCCTCTGTTTCAGCCCCTCTGTTTCAGCCCCTCTGTTTCAGCCCCTCTGTTTCAGCTCCTCTGTTTCTCGCCCTTTGTTTCAGCCCCTCTGTTTCTCGCCCTCTGTTTCAGCCTCTCTGTTTCTCGCCCTCTGTTTCAGCCCCTCTGTTTCAGCCCCTCTGTTTCAGCCCCTCTGTTTCTCGCCCTCTGTTTCAGCCACTCTGTTTCAGCCCCTCTGTTTCTCGCCCTCTGTTTCAGCACCTCTGTTTCAGCCCCTCTGTATCAGCCCCTCGGTTTCAGACCCTCTGTTTCTCGCCCTCTGTTTCTCGCACTCTGTTTCTCGCCCTCTGTTTCTCGCCCTCTATTTCAGCCCCTCTGTTTCAGCCCCTCTGTTTCTCGCCCTCTGTTTCTCGCCCACTGTTTCTCGCCCTCTGTTTCAGCCCCTCTGTTTCAGCCCCTTTGTTTCAGCCCCTCTGTTTCTCGCCCTCTGTTTCAGCCCCTCTGTTTCAGCCCCTCTGTTTCAGCCCCTCTGTTTCAGCCCCTCTGTTTCTCGCCCACTGTTTCAGCCCCTCTGTTTCAGCCCCTCTGTTTCAGCCCCTCTGTTTCTCGCCCTCTGTTTCTCGCCCTCTGTTTCAGCCCCTCTGTTTCAGCCCCTCTGTATCAGCACCTCTGTTTCAGCCTCTGTGTTTCTCACCCTCTGTTTCAGCCCCTCTGTTTCAGCCCCTCTGTTTCAGCCCCTCTGTTTCTCGCTCTCTGTTTCTCGCCCTCTGTTTCTCACCCTCTGTTTCTCGCCCTCTGTTTCTCGCCCTCTGTTTCAGCCCCTCTTTTTCAGCCCCTCTGTTTCTCGCCCTCTGTTTCTCGCCCTCTGTTTCTCGCCCTCTGTTTCAGCCCCTCTGTATCAGCCCCTCCGTTTCAGCCCCTCTGTTTCTCGCCCTCTGTTTCAGCCCCTCTGTTTCAGCCCCTCTGTTTCAGCCCCTCTGTTTCAGCTCGTCTGTTTCTCGCCCTCTGTTTCTCGCCCTCTGTTTCAGCCCCTCTGTTTCTCGCCCTCTGTTTCAGCCCCTCTGTTTCTCGCCCTATGTTTCAGCCCCTCTGTTTCAGCCCTTCTGTTTCAGCCCCTCTGTGTCTCGCCCTCTGTTTCAGCCACTCTGTTTCAGCCCCTCTGTTTCTCGCCCTCTGTATCAGCCCCTCTGTTTCAGCCCCTCTGTATCAGCCCCTCTGTTTCAGCCCCTCTGTTTCTCGCCCTCTGTTTCTCGCCCTCTGTTTCAAACCCTCTGTTTCAGCCCCTCTGTTTCAGCCCCTCTGTTTCAGCCCCTCTGTTTCAGCCCCTCTGTTTCTCGCCCTCTGTTTCTAGCCCTCTGTTTCTCGCTCTCTGTTTCTCGCCCTCTGTTTCTCGCCCTGTGTTTCAGCCCCTCTGTTTCAGCCCCTCTGGTTCAGCCCCTCTGTTTCAGCCCCTCTGTTTCAGCCCCTCTGTTTCTCGCCCTCTGTTACTCGACCTCTGTTTCAGCCCCTCTGTTTCTCGCCCACTGTTTCAGCCCCTCTGTTTCAGCCCCTCTGTATCAGCCCCTCTGTTTCAGCCCCACTGTTTCTCAATCTCTGTTTCTCGCTCTCTGTTTCTCGCCCTCTGTTTCCGGCCCTCTGTTTCAGCCCCTCTGTTTCAGCCCCTCTGTTTCAGCCCCTCTGTTTATAGCCCCTCTGTTTCTCGCCCTCTGTTTCAGCCCCTCTGTTTCTCGCCCTCTGTTTCAGCCCCTCTGTTTCAGCCCCTCTGTATCAGCCCCTCTGTTTCAGCCCCTCTGTTTCTCGCCCTCTGTTTCTCGCCCTCTGTTTCAGCCCCTCTGTTTCAGCCCGTCTCTTTCAGCCCCTCTGTTTAAGCCCCTCTGTTTCTCGCCCTCTGTTTCAGCCCCTCTGTTTCAGCCCCTCTGTATCAGCCCCTCTGTTTCAGCCCCTCTGTTTCTCGCCCTCTGTTTCTCGCCCTCTGTTTCAGCCCCTCTGTTTCAGCCCGTCTCTTTCAGCCCCTCTGTTTAAGCCCCTCTGTTTCTCGCCCTCTGTTTAAGCCCCTCTGTTTCTCGCCCTCTGTTTCAGCCCCTCTGTTTCAGCCCCTCTGTATCAGCCCCTCTGTTTCAGCCCCTCTGTTTCAGCCCGTCTCTTTCAGCCCCTCTGTTTATAGCCCCTCTGTTTCTCGCCCTCTGTTTAAGCCCCTCTGTTTCTCGCCCTCTGTTTCAGCCCCTCTGTTTCAGCCCCTCTGTATCAGCCCCTCTGTTTCAGCCCCTCTGTTTCTCGCCCTCTGTTTCTCGCCCTCTGTTTCAGCCCCTCTGTTTCAGCCCGTCTCTTTCAGCCCCTCTGTTTAAGCCCCTCTGTTTCTCGCCCTCTGTTTCTCGCCCTCTGTTTCTCGCCCTCTGTTTCTCGCCCTATGTTTCAGCCCCTCTGTTTCAGCCCCTCTGTTTCAGCCCCACTGTTTCTCGCCCTCTGATTCTCGCCCACTGTTTCTCGCCCTCTGTTTCAGCCCCTCTGTTTCAGCCCCTCTGTTTCAGACCCTCTGTTCAGCCCCTCTGTTTCAGCCCCTCTGTTTCAGCCCCTCTGTTTCAGCCCCTCTGTTTCAGCCCCTCTGTTTCTCGCCCTCTGTTTCTCGCCCTCTGTTTCTCGCCCTCTTTTTCAGCCCCTCTGTTTCAGCCCCTCTGTTTCAGCCCCTCTGTTTCTAGCCCTCTGTTTCTCGCCCTCTGTTTCAGCCCCTGTGTTTCAGCCCCTCTGTTTCAGCCCCTCTGTTTCTCGCCCTCTGTTTCAGCCCCTCTGTTTCAGCCCCTCTGTTTCAGCCCCTCTGTTTCAGCTCCTCTGTTTCTCGCCCTCTGTTTCTCGCCCTCTGTTTCAGCCCCACTGTTTCTCGCCCTCGGTTTCAGCCCCTCTGTTTCTCGCCCTCTGTTTCAGCCCCTCTGTTTCAGCCCCTCTGTTTCAGCCCCGCTGTTTCTCGCCCTCTGTTTCAGCCACTCTGTTTCAGCCCCTCTGTTTCAGCCCCTCTGTTTCAGCCCCTCTGTTTCTCGCCCTCTGTTTCTCGCCCTCTGTTTCTCGCCCTCTGTTTCAGCCCCTCTGTTTCAGCCCCTCTGTGTCAGCCCCTCTGTTTCAGCCCCTCTGTTTCTCGCCCTCTGTTTCAGCCCCTCTGTTTCAGCCCCTCTGTTTCAGCCCCTCTGTTTCAGCCCCTCTGTTTCAGCCCCTCTGTTTCTCGCCATCTGTTTCTCGCCCTCTGTTTCTCGCCCTCTGTTTCTCGCCCTCTGTTTCAGCCCCTCTGTTTCTCGCCCTCTGTTTCTCGCCCTCTGTTTCTCGCTCTCTGTTTCTCGCCCTCTGTTTCAGCCCCTCTGTTTCAGCCCCTCTGTTTCAGCCACTCTGTTTCTCGCCCTCTGTTTCAGCCCCTCTGTTTCAGCCCCTCTGTTTCAGCCCCTCTGTTTCAGCCCCTCTGTATCAGCTCCTCTGTTTCTCGCCCTCTGTTTCTCGCCCACTGTTTCAGCCCCTCTGTTTCTCGCCCTCTGTTTCAGCCACTCTGTTTCAGCCCCTCTGTTTCAGCCCCTCTGTTTCTCGCCCTCTGTTTCAGCTCCTCTGTTTCAGCCCCTCTGTTTCTCGCCCTCTGTTTCAGCCCCTCTGTTTCAGCCCCTCTGTATCAGCCCCTCTGTTTCAGCCCCTCTGTTTCTTGCCCTCTGTTTCTCGCCCTCTGTTTCAGCCCCTCTGTTTCAGCCCCTCTGTTTCAGCCCCTCTGTTTCAGCCCCTCTGTTTCAGCCCCTCTGTTTCAGCCCCTCTGTTTCAGCCCCTCTGTTTCAGCCCCTCTGTTTCAGCCCCTCTGTTTCAGCCCCTCTGTTTTTAGCCCCTCTGTTTCTCGCCCTCTGTTTCAGCCCCTCTGTTTCTCGCCCTCTGTTTCAGCCCCTCTGTTTCAGCCCCTCTGTATCAGCCCCTCTGTTTCAGCCCCTCTGTTTCTCGCCCTCTGTTTCTCGCCCTCTGTTTCAGCCCCTCTGTTTCAGCCCGTCTCTTTCAGCCCCTCTGTTTCAGCCCCTCTCTTTCTCGCCCTCTGTTTCTCGCCCTCTGTTTCTCGCCCTCTGTTTCTCGCCAACTGTTTCAGCCCCTCTGTTTCAGCCCCTCTGTTTCAGCCCCTCTGTTTCTCGCGCTCTGTTTCTCGCCCACTGTTTCTCGCCCTCTGTTTCAGCCCCTCTGTTTCAGCCCCTCTGTTTCAGCCCATCTGTTTCAGCCCCTCTGTTTCTCGCCCTCTGTTTCTGCCCCTCTGTTTCAGCCCCTCTGTTTCAGCCCCTCTGTTTCCGCCCCTCTGTTTCTCGCCCTCTGTTTCAGCCCCTCTGTTTCAGCCCCTCTGTTTCAGCCCCTCTGTTTCTCGCCCTCTGTTTTCGCCCTCTGTTTCAGCCCCTCTGTTTCAGCCCCTCTGTTTCAGCCCCTCTGTTTCAGCCTCTCTGTTTCTCGCCCTCTGTTTCAGCCCCTCTGTTTCTGCCCCTCTGTTTCAGCCCCTCTGTTTCAGCCCCTCTGTTTCTCGCTCTCTGTTTCTCGCCCTCTGTTTCTCGCCCTCTGTTTCTCGCCCTCTGTTTCTCACCCTCTGTTTCTCGCCCTCTGTTTCAGCCCCTCTGTATCAGCCCCTCTGTTTCAGTCCCTCTGTTTCTCGCCCTCTGTTTCAGCCCCTCTGTTTCAGCCCCTCTGTTTCAGCCCCTCTGTTTCAGCTCCTCTGTTTCTCGCCCTCTGTTTCAGCCCCTCTGTTTCTCGCCCTCTGTTTCAGCCCCTCTGTTTCTCGCCCTCTCTTTCAGCCCCTCTGTTTCAGCCCCTCTGTTTCAGCCCCTCTGTTTCTCGCCCTCTGTTTCAGCCACTCTGTTTCAGCCCCTCTGTTTCTCTCCCTCTGTTTCAGCCCCTCTGTTTCAGCCCCTCTGTATCAGCCCCTCTGTTTCAGACCCTCTGTTTCTCGCCCTCTGTTTCTCGCCCTCTGTTTCTCGCCCTCTGTTTCTCGCCCTCTGTTTCTCGCCCTCTGTTTCAGCCCCTCTGTTTCAGCCCCTCTGTTTCTCGCCCTCTGTTTCTCGCCCACTGTTTCTCGCCCTCTGTTTCAGCCCCTCTGTTTCAGCCCCTCTGTTTGAGCCCCTTTGTTTCAGCCCCTCTGTTTCTCGCCCTCTGTTTCAGCCCCTCTGTTTCAGCCCCTCTGTTTCAGCCCCTCTGTTTCAGCCCCTCTGTTTCTCGCCCACTGTTTCAGCCCCTCTGTTTCAGCCCCTCTGTTTCAGCCCCTCTGTTTCTCGCCCTCTGTTTCTCGCCCTCTGTTTCAGCCCCTCTGTTTCAGCCCCTCTGTTTCAGCCTCTGTGTTTCTCGCCCTCTGTTTCAGCCCCTCTGTTTCAGCCCCTCTGTTTCAGCCCCTCTGTTTCTCGCTCTCTGTTTCTCGCCCTCTGTTTCTCACCCTCTGTTTCTCGCCCTCTGTTTCTCGCCCTCTGTTTCAGCCCCTCTTTTTCAGCCCCTCTGTTTCTCGCCCTCTGTTTCTCGCCCTCTGTTTCTCGCCCTCTGTTTCAGCCCCTCTGTATCAGCCCCTCCGTTTCAGCCCCTCTGTTTCTCGCCCTCTGTTTCAGCCCCTCTGTTTCAGCCCCTCTGTTTCAGCCCCTCTGTTTCAGCTCCTCTGTTTCTCGCCCTCTGTTTCTCGCCCTCTGTTTCAGCCCCTCTGTTTCTCGCCCTCTGTTTCAGCCCCTCTGTTTCTCGCCCTATGTTTCAGCCCCTCTGTTTCAGCCCTTCTGTTTCAGCCCCTCTGTGTCTCGCCCTCTGTTTCAGCCACTCTGTTTCAGCCCCTCTGTTTCTCGCCCTCTGTATCAGCCCCTCTGTTTCAGCCCCTCTGTATCAGCCCCTCTGTTTCAGCCCCTCTGTTTCAGCCCCTCTGTTTCAGCCCCTCTGTTTCAGCTCCTCTGTTTCTCGCCCTCTGTTTCAGCCCCTCTGTTTCTCGCCCTCTGTTTCTCGCCCTCTGTTTCTCGCCCTCTGTTTCAGCTCCTCTGTTTCTCGCCCTCTGTTTCTCGCCCTCTGTTTCAGCCCCTCTGTTTCTCGCCCTCTGTTTCAGCCCCTCTGTTTCTCGCCCTATGTTTCAGCCCCTCTGTTTCAGCCCTTCTGTTTCAGCCCCTCTGTGTCTCGCCCTCTGTTTCAGCCACTCAGTTTCAGCCCCTCTGTTTCTCGCCCTCTGTATCAGCCCCTCTGTTTCAGCCCCTCTGTATCAGCCCCTCTGTTTCAGCCCCTCTGTTTCAGCCCCTCTGTTTCAGCCCCTCTGTTTCAGCTCCTCTGTTTCTCGCCCTCTGTTTCAGCCCCTCTGTTTCTCGCCCTCTGTTTCTCGCCCTCTGTTTCTCGCTCTCTGTTTCTCGCCCTCTGTTTCAGCCCCTCTGTTTCAGCCCCTCTGTTTTAGCCACTCTGTTTCTCGCCCTCTGTTTCAGCCCCTCTGTTTCAGCCCCTCTGTTTCAGCCCCTCTGTTTCAGCCCCTCTGTATCAGCTCCTCTGTTTCTCGCCCTCTGTTTCTCGCCCACTGTTTCAGCCCCTCTGTTTCTCGCCCACTGTTTCAGCCCCTCTGTTTCTCGCCCTCTGTTTCAGCCACTCTGTTTCAGCCCCTCTGTTTCAGCCCCTCTGTTTCTCGCCCTCTGTTTCAGCTCCTCTGTTTCAGCCCCTCTGTTTCTCGCCCTCTGTTTCAGCCCCTCTGTTTCAGCCCCTCTGTATCAGCCCCTCTGTTTCAGCCCCTCTGTTTCTTGCCCTCTGTTTCTCGCACTCTGTTTCAGCCCCTCTGTTTCAGCCCCTCTGTTTCAGCCCCTCTGTTTCAGCCCCTCTGTTTCTCGCCCTCTGTTTCTCGCCCTCTGTTTCTCGCCTCTGTTTCAGCCCCTCTGTTTCAGCCCCTCTGTTTCAGCCCCTCTGTTTTTAGCCCCTCTGTTTCTCGCCCTCTGTTTCAGCCCCTCTGTTTCTCGCCCTCTGTTTCAGCCCCTCTGTTTCAGCCCCTCTGTATCAGCCCCTCTGTTTCAGCCCCTCTGTTTCTCGCCCTCTGTTTCTCGCCCTCTGTTTCAGCCCCTCTGTTTCAGCCCGTCTCTTTCAGCCCCTCTGTTTCAGCCCCTCTGTTTCTCGCCCTCTGTTTCTCGCCCTCTGTTTCTCGCCAACTGTTTCAGCCCCTCTGTTTCAGCCCCTCTGTTTCAGCCCCTCTGTTTCTCGCCCTCTGTTTCTCGCCCACTGTTTCTCGCCCTCTGTTTCAGCCCCTCTGTTTCAGCCCCTCTGTTTCAGCCCCTCTGTTTCAGCCCCTCTGTTTCTCGCCCTCTGTTTCTGCCCCTCTGTTTCAGCCCCTCTGTTTCAGCCCCTCTGTTTCCGCCCCTCTGTTTCTCGCCCTCTGTTTCAGCCCCTCTGTTTCAGCCCCTCTGTTTCAGCCCCTCTGTTTCTCGCCCTCTGTTTTCGCCCTCTGTTTCAGCCCCTCTGTTTCAGCCCCTCTGTTTCAGCCCCTCTGTTTCAGCCTCTCTGTTTCTCGCCCTCTGTTTCAGCCCCTCTGTTTCAGCCCCTCTGTTTCAGCCCCACTGTTTCAGCCCCTCTGTTTCTCGCTCTCTGTTTCTCGCCCTCTGTTTCTCGCCCTCTGTTTCTCGCCCTCTGTTTCTCACCCTCTGTTTCTCGCCCTCTGTTTCAGCCCCTTTGTATCAGCCCCTCTGTTTCAGTCCCTCTGTTTCTCGCCCTCTGTTTCAGCCCCTCTGTTTCAGCCCCTCTGTTTCAGCCCCTCTGTTTCAGCTCCTCTGTTTCTCGCCCTCTGTTTCAGCCCCTCTGTTTCTCGCCCTCTGTTTCAGCCCCTCTGTTTCAGCCCCTCTGTTTCAGCCCCTCTGTTTCAGCCCCTCTGTTTCTCGCCCTCTGTTTCAGCCACTCTGTTTCAGCCCCTCTGTTTCTCGCCCTCTGTTTCAGCCCCTCTGTTTCAGCCCCACTGTATCAGCCCCTCTGTTTCAGACCCTCTGTTTCTCGCCCTCTGTTTCTCGCCCTCTGTTTCTCGCCCTCTGTTTCTCGCCCTCTGTTTCTCGCCCTCTGTTTCAGCCCCTCTGTTTCAGCCCCTCTGTTTCTCGCCCTCTGTTTCTCGCCCACTGTTTCTCGCCCTCTGTTTCAGCCCCTCTGTTTCAGCCCCTCTGTTTCAGCCCCTTTGTTTCAGCCCCTCTGTTTCTCGCCCTCTGTTTCAGCCCCTCTGTTTCAGCCCCTCTGTTTCAGCCCCTCTGTTTCAGCCCCTCTGTTTCTCGCCCACTGTTTCAGCCCCTCTGTTTCAGCCCCTCTGTTTCAGCCCCTCTGTTTCTCGCCCTCTGTTTCTCGCCCTCTGTTTCAGCCCCTCTGTTTCAGACCCTCTGTTTCAGCCCCTCTGTTTCAGCCTCTGTGTTTCTCGCCCTCTGTTTCAGCCCCTCTGTTTCAGCCCCTCTGTTTCTCGCTCTCTGTTTCTCGCCCTCTGTTTCTCACCCTCTGTTTCTCGCCCTCTGTTTCTCGCCCTCTGTTTCAGCCCCTCTTTTTCAGCCCCTCTGTTTCTCGCCCTCTGTTTCTCGCCCTCTGTTTCTCGCCCTCTGTTTCAGCCCCTCTGTATCAGCCCCTCCGTTTCAGCCCCTCTGTTTCTCGCCCTCTGTTTCAGCCCCTCTGTTTCAGCCCCTCTGTTTCAGCCCCTCTGTTTCAGCTCCTCTGTTTCTCGCCCTCTGTTTCTCGCCCTCTGTTTCAGCCCCTCTGTTTCTCGCCCTCTGTTTCAGCCCCTCTGTTTCTCGCCCTATGTTTCAGCCCCTCTGTTTCAGCCCTTCTGTTTCAGCCCCTCTGTGTCTCGCCCTCTGTTTCAGCCACTCTGTTTCAGCCCCTCTGTTTCTCGCCCTCTGTATCAGCCCATCTGTTTCAGCCCCTCTGTATCAGCCCCTCTGTTTCAGCCCCTCTGTTTCAGCCCCTCTGTTTCAGCCCCTCTGTTTCAGCTCCTCTGTTTCTCGCCCTCTGTTTCAGCCCCTCTGTTTCTCGCCCTCTGTTTCAGCCCCTCTGTTTCTCGCCCTCTGTTTCAGCCCCTCTGTTTCAGCCCCTCTGTTTCAGCCCCTCTGTTTCTCGCCCTCTGTTTCAGCCCCTCTGGTTCAGCCCCTCTGTTTCTCGCCCTCTGTTTCAGCCCCTCTGTTTCAGCCCCTCTGTATCAGCCCCTCTGTTTCAGACCCTCTGTTTCTCGCCCTCTGTTTCTCGCCCTCTGTTTCTCGCCCTCTGTTTCTCGCCCTCTGTTTCTCGCCCTCTGTTTCAGCCCCTCTGTTTCAGCCCCTCTGTTTCTCGCCCTCTGTTTCTCGCCCACTGTTTCTCGCCCTCTGTTTCAGCCCCTCTGTTTCAGCCCCTCTGTTTCAGCCCCTTTGTTTCAGCCCCTCTGTTTCTCGCCCTCTGTTTCAGCCCCTCTGTTTCAGCCCCTCTGTTTCAGCCCCTCTGTTTCAGCCCCTCTGTTTCTCGCCCACTGTTTCAGCCCCTCTGTTTCAGCCCCTCTGTTTCAGCCCCTCTGTTTCTCGCCCTCTGTTTCTCGCCCTCTGTTTCAGCCCCTCTGTTTCAGCCCCTCTGTTTCAGCCCCTCTGTTTCAGCCTCTGTGTTTCTCGCCCTCTGTTTCAGCCCCTCTGTTTCAGCCCCTCTGTTTCAGCCCCTCTGTTTCTCGCTCTCTGTTTCTCGCCCTCTGTTTCTCACCCTCTGTTTCTCGCCCTCTGTTTCTCGCCCTCTGTTTCAGCCCCTCTTTTTCAGCCCCTCTGTTTCTCGCCCTCTGTTTCTCGCCCTCTGTTTCTCGCCCTCTGTTTCAGCCCCTCTGTATCAGCCCCTCCGTTTCAGCCCCTCTGTTTCTCGCCCTCTGTTTCAGCCCCTCTGTTTCAGCCCCTCTGTTTCAGCCCCTCTGTTTCAGCTTCTCTGTTTCTCGCCCTCTGTTTCTCGCCCTCTGTTTCAGCCCCTCTGTTTCTCGCCCTCTGTTTCAGCCCCTCTGTTTCTCGCCCTATGTTTCAGCCCCTCTGTTTCAGCCCTTTTGTTTCAGCCCCTCTGTGTCTCGCCCTCTGTTTCAGCCACTCTGTTTCAGCCCCTCTGTTTCTCGCCCTCTGTATCAGCCCCTCTGTTTCAGCCCCTCTGTATCAGCCCCTCTGTTTCAGCCCCTCTGTTTCTCGCCCTCTGTTTCTCGCCCTCTGTTTCAAACCCTCTGTTTCAGCCCCTCTGTTTCAGCCCCTCTGTTTCTCGCCCTCTGTTTCTCGACCTCTGTTTCAGCCCCTCTGTTTCTCGCCCACTGTTTCAGCCCCTCTGTTTCAGCCCCTCTGTTTCAGCCACTCTGTTTCTCGCCATCTGTTTCTCGCCCTCTGTTTCAAACCCTCTGTTTCAGCCCCTCTGTTTCAGCCCCTCTGTTTCTCGCCCTCTGTTTCTCGACCTCTGTTTCAGCCCCTCTGTTTCTCGCCCACTGTTTCAGCCCCTCTGTTTCAGCCCCTCTGTATCAGCCCCTCTGTTTCAGCCCCACTGTTTCTCGCCCTCTGTTTCTCGCTCTCTGTTTCTCGCACTCTGTTTCCGGCCCTCTGTTTCAGCCCCTCTGTTTCAGCCCCTCTGTTTCAGCCCCTCTGTTTATAGCCCCTCTGTTTCTCGCCCTCTGTTTCAGACCCTCTGTTTCTCGCCCTCTGTTTCAGCCCCTCTGTTTCAGCCCCTCTGTATCAGCCCCTCTGTTTCAGCCCCTCTGTTTCTCGCCCTGTTTCTCGCCCTCTGTTTCAGCCCCTCTGTTTCAGCCCGTCTCTTTCAGCCCCTCTGTTTCAGCCCCTCTGTTTCTCGCCCTCTGTTTCTCGCCCTCTGTTTCTCGCCCTCTGTTTCTCGCCCTATGTTTCAGCCCCTCTGTTTCAGCCCCTCTGTTTCAGCCCCTCTGTTTCTCGCCCTCTGTTTCTCGCCCACTGTTTCTCGCCCTCTGTTTCAGCCCCTCTGTTTCAGCCACTCTGTTTCAGACCCTCTGTTTCAGCCCCTCTGTTTCAGCCCCTCTGTTTCAGCCCCTCTGTTTCAGCCCCTCTGTTTCTCGCCCTCTGTTTCAGCCCCTCTGTTTCAGCCCCTCTGTTTCAGCCCCTCTGTTTCTCGCCCTCTGTTTCTCGCCCTCTGTTTCTCGCCCTCTTTTTCAGCCCCTCTGTTTCAGCCCCTCTGTTTCAGCCCCTCTGTTTCTAGCCCTCTGTTTCTCGCCCTCTGTTTCAGCCTCTGTGTTTCAGCCCCTCTGTTTCAGCCCCTCTGTTTCTCGCTCTCTGTTTCTCGCCGTCTGTTTCTCGCCCATTGTTTCTCGCCCTCTGTTTTTCGCCCTCTGTTTCAGCCCCTCTGTTTCAGCCCGTCTGTTTCTCGCCCTCTGTTTCTCGCCCTCTGTTTCTCGCCCTCTGTTTCAGCCCCTCTGTATCAGCCCCTCTGTTTCAGCCCCTCTGTTTCTCGCCCTCTGTTTCAGCCCCTCTGTATCAGCCCCTCTGTTTCAGCCCCTCTGTTTCTCGCCCTCTGTTTCAGCCCCTCTGTTTCTGCCCCTCTGTTTCAGCCCCTCTGTTTCAGCTCCTCTGTTTCTCGCCCTCTGTTTCTCGCCCTCTGTTTCAGCCCCACTGTTTCTCGCCCTCGGTTTCAGCCCCTCTGTTTCTCGCCCTCTGTTTCAGCCCCTCTGTTTCAGCCCCTCTGTTTCAGCCCCGCTGTTTCTCGCCCTCTGTTTCAGCCACTCTGTTTCAGCCCCTCTGTTTCAGCCCCTCTGTTTCAGCCCCTCTGTTTCAGCCCCTCTGTTTTAGCCACTCTGTTTCTCGCCCTCTGTTTCAGCCCCTCTGTTTCAGCCCCTCTGTTTCAGCCCCTCTGTTTCAGCCCCTCTGTATCAGCTCCTCTGTTTCTCGCCCTCTGTTTCTCGCCCACTGTTTCAGCCCCTCTGTTTCTCGCCCACTGTTTCAGCCCCTCTGTTTCTCGCCCTCTGTTTCAGCCACTCTGTTTCAGCCCCTCTGTTTCAGCCCCTCTGTTTCTCGCCCTCTGTTTCAGCTCCTCTGTTTCAGCCCCTCTGTTTCTCGCCCTCTGTTTCAGCCCCTCTGTTTCAGCCCCTCTGTATCAGCCCCTATGTTTCAGCCCCTCTGTTTCTTGCCCTCTGTTTCTCGCACTCTGTTTCAGCCCCTCTGTTTCAGCCCCTCTGTTTCAGCCCCTCTGTTTCAGCCCCTCTGTTTCTCGCCCTCTGTTTCTCGCCCTCTGTTTCTCGCCTCTGTTTCAGCCCCTCTGTTTCAGCCCCTCTGTTTCAGCCCCTCTGTTTCTCGCCCTCTGTTTCTCGCCCTCTGTTTCTCGCCTCTGTTTCAGCCCCTCTGTTTTTAGCCCCTCTGTTTCTCGCCCTCTGTTTCAGCCCCTCTGTTTCTCGCCCTCTGTTTCAGCCCCTCTGTTTCAGCCCCTCTGTATCAGCCCCTCTGTTTCAGCCCCTCTGTTTCTCGCCCTCTGTTTCTCGCCCTCTGTTTCAGCCCCTCTGTTTCAGCCCGTCTCTTTCAGCCCCTCTGTTTCAGCCCCTCTGTTTCTCGCCCTCTGTTTCTCGCCCTCTGTTTCTCGCCAACTGTTTCAGCCCCTCTGTTTCAGCCCCTCTGTTTCAGCCCCTCTGTTTCTCGCCCTCTGTTTCTCGCCCACTGTTTCTCGCCCTCTGTTTCAGCCCCTCTGTTTCAGCCCCTCTGTTTCAGCCCCTCTGTTTCAGCCCCTCTGTTTCTCGCCCTCTGTTTCTGCCCCTCTGTTTCAGCCCCTCTGTTTCAGCCCCTCTGTTTCCGCCCCTCTGTTTCTCGCCCTCTGTTTCAGCCCCTCTGTTTCAGCCCCTCTGTTTCAGCCCCTCTGTTTCTCGCCCTCTGTTTTCGCCCTCTGTTTCAGCCCCTCTGTTTCAGCCCCTCTGTTTCAGCCCCTCTGTTTCAGCCTCTCTGTTTCTCGCCCTCTGTTTCAGCCCCTCTGTTTCAGCCCCTCTGTTTCAGCCCCACTGTTTCAGCCCCTCTGTTTCTCGCTCTCTGTTTCTCGCCCTCTGTTTCTCGCCCTCTGTTTCTCGCCCTCTGTTTCTCACCCTCTGTTTCTCGCCCTCTGTTTCAGCCCCTTTGTATCAGCCCCTCTGTTTCAGTCCCTCTGTTTCTCGCCCTCTGTTTCAGCCCCTCTGTTTCAGCCCCTCTGTTTCAGCCCCTCTGTTTCAGCTCCTCTGTTTCTCGCCCTCTGTTTCAGCCCCTCTGTTTCTCGCCCTCTGTTTCAGCCCCTCTGTTTCTCGCCCTCTGTTTCAGCCCCTCTGTTTCAGCCCCTCTGTTTCAGCCCCTCTGTTTCTCGCCCTCTGTTTCAGCCACTCTGTTTCAGCCCCTCTGTTTCTCGCCCTCTGTTTCAGCCCCTCTGTTTCAGCCCCACTGTATCAGCCCCTCTGTTTCAGACCCTCTGTTTCTCGCCCTCTGTTTCTCGCCCTCTGTTTCTCGCCCTCTGTTTCTCGCCCTCTGTTTCTCGCCCTCTGTTTCAGCCCCTCTGTTTCAGCCCCTCTGTTTCTCGCCCTCTGTTTCTCGCCCACTGTTTCTCGCCCTCTGTTTCAGCCCCTCTGTTTCAGCCCCTCTGTTTCAGCCCCTTTGTTTCAGCCCCTCTGTTTCTCGCCCTCTGTTTCAGCCCCTCTGTTTCAGCCCCTCTGTTTCAGCCCCTCTGTTTCAGCCCCTCTGTTTCTCGCCCACTGTTTCAGCCCCTCTGTTTCAGCCCCTCTGTTTCAGCCCCTCTGTTTCTCGCCCTCTGTTTCTCGCCCTCTGTTTCAGCCCCTCTGTTTCAGACCCTCTGTTTCAGCCCCTCTGTTTCAGCCTCTGTGTTTCTCGCCCTCTGTTTCAGCCCCTCTGTTTCAGCCCCTCTGTTTCTCGCTCTCTGTTTCTCGCCCTCTGTTTCTCACCCTCTGTTTCTCGCCCTCTGTTTCTCGCCCTCTGTTTCAGCCCCTCTTTTTCAGCCCCTCTGTTTCTCGCCCTCTGTTTCTCGCCCTCTGTTTCTCGCCCTCTGTTTCAGCCCCTCTGTATCAGCCCCTCCGTTTCAGCCCCTCTGTTTCTCGCCCTCTGTTTCAGCCCCTCTGTTTCAGCCCCTCTGTTTCAGCCCCTCTGTTTCAGCTCCTCTGTTTCTCGCCCTCTGTTTCTCGCCCTCTGTTTCAGCCCCTCTGTTTCTCGCCCTCTGTTTCAGCCCCTCTGTTTCTCGCCCTATGTTTCAGCCCCTCTGTTTCAGCCCTTCTGTTTCAGCCCCTCTGTGTCTCGCCCTCTGTTTCAGCCACTCTGTTTCAGCCCCTCTGTTTCTCGCCCTCTGTATCAGCCCATCTGTTTCAGCCCCTCTGTATCAGCCCCTCTGTTTCAGCCCCTCTGTTTCAGCCCCTCTGTTTCAGCCCCTCTGTTTCAGCTCCTCTGTTTCTCGCCCTCTGTTTCAGCCCCTCTGTTTCTCGCCCTCTGTTTCAGCCCCTCTGTTTCTCGCCCTCTGTTTCAGCCCCTCTGTTTCAGCCCCTCTGTTTCAGCCCCTCTGTTTCTCGCCCTCTGTTTCAGCCCCTCTGGTTCAGCCCCTCTGTTTCTCGCCCTCTGTTTCAGCCCCTCTGTTTCAGCCCCTCTGTATCAGCCCCTCTGTTTCAGACCCTCTGTTTCTCGCCCTCTGTTTCTCGCCCTCTGTTTCTCGCCCTCTGTTTCTCGCCCTCTGTTTCTCGCCCTCTGTTTCAGCCCCTCTGTTTCAGCCCCTCTGTTTCTCGCCCTCTGTTTCTCGCCCACTGTTTCTCGCCCTCTGTTTCAGCCCCTCTGTTTCAGCCCCTCTGTTTCAGCCCCTTTGTTTCAGCCCCTCTGTTTCTCGCCCTCTGTTTCAGCCCCTCTGTTTCAGCCCCTCTGTTTCAGCCCCTCTGTTTCAGCCCCTCTGTTTCTCGCCCACTGTTTCAGCCCCTCTGTTTCAGCCCCTCTGTTTCAGCCCCTCTGTTTCTCGCCCTCTGTTTCTCGCCCTCTGTTTCAGCCCCTCTGTTTCAGCCCCTCTGTTTCAGCCCCTCTGTTTCAGCCTCTGTGTTTCTCGCCCTCTGTTTCAGCCCCTCTGTTTCAGCCCCTCTGTTTCAGCCCCTCTGTTTCTCGCTCTCTGTTTCTCGCCCTCTGTTTCTCACCCTCTGTTTCTCGCCCTCTGTTTCTCGCCCTCTGTTTCAGCCCCTCTTTTTCAGCCCCTCTGTTTCTCGCCCTCTGTTTCTCGCCCTCTGTTTCTCGCCCTCTGTTTCAGCCCCTCTGTATCAGCCCCTCCGTTTCAGCCCCTCTGTTTCTCGCCCTCTGTTTCAGCCCCTCTGTTTCAGCCCCTCTGTTTCAGCCCCTCTGTTTCAGCTTCTCTGTTTCTCGCCCTCTGTTTCTCGCCCTCTGTTTCAGCCCCTCTGTTTCTCGCCCTCTGTTTCAGCCCCTCTGTTTCTCGCCCTATGTTTCAGCCCCTCTGTTTCAGCCCTTTTGTTTCAGCCCCTCTGTGTCTCGCCCTCTGTTTCAGCCACTCTGTTTCAGCCCCTCTGTTTCTCGCCCTCTGTATCAGCCCCTCTGTTTCAGCCCCTCTGTATCAGCCCCTCTGTTTCAGCCCCTCTGTTTCTCGCCCTCTGTTTCTCGCCCTCTGTTTCAAACCCTCTGTTTCAGCCCCTCTGTTTCAGCCCCTCTGTTTCTCGCCCTCTGTTTCTCGACCTCTGTTTCAGCCCCTCTGTTTCTCGCCCACTGTTTCAGCCCCTCTGTTTCAGCCCCTCTGTTTCAGCCACTCTGTTTCTCGCCATCTGTTTCTCGCCCTCTGTTTCAAACCCTCTGTTTCAGCCCCTCTGTTTCAGCCCCTCTGTTTCTCGCCCTCTGTTTCTCGACCTCTGTTTCAGCCCCTCTGTTTCTCGCCCACTGTTTCAGCCCCTCTGTTTCAGCCCCTCTGTATCAGCCCCTCTGTTTCAGCCCCACTGTTTCTCGCCCTCTGTTTCTCGCTCTCTGTTTCTCGCACTCTGTTTCCGGCCCTCTGTTTCAGCCCCTCTGTTTCAGCCCCTCTGTTTCAGCCCCTCTGTTTATAGCCCCTCTGTTTCTCGCCCTCTGTTTCAGACCCTCTGTTTCTCGCCCTCTGTTTCAGCCCCTCTGTTTCAGCCCCTCTGTATCAGCCCCTCTGTTTTAGCCCCTCTGTTTCTCGCCCTGTTTCTCGCCCTCTGTTTCAGCCCCTCTGTTTCAGCCCGTCTCTTTCAGCCCCTCTGTTTAAGCCCCTCTGTTTCTCGCCCTCTGTTTCTCGCCCTCTGTTTCTCGCCCTCTGTTTCTCGCCCTATGTTTCAGCCCCTCTGTTTCAGCCCCTCTGTTTCAGCCCCTCTGTTTCTCGCCCTCTGTTTCTCGCCCACTGTTTCTCGCCCTCTGTTTCAGCCCCTCTGTTTCAGCCCCTCTGTTTCAGACCCTCTGTTTCAGCCCCTCTGTTTCAGCCCCTCTGTTTCAGCCCCTCTGTTTCAGCCCCTCTGTTTCTCGCCCTCTGTTTCAGCCCCTCTGTTTCAGCCCCTCTGTTTCAGCCCCTCTGTTTCTCGCCCTCTGTTTCTCGCCCTCTGTTTCTCGCCCTCTTTTTCAGCCCCTCTGTTTCAGCCCCTCTGTTTCAGCCCCTCTGTTTCTAGCCCTCTGTTTCTCGCCCTCTGTTTCAGCCTCTGTGTTTCAGCCCCTCTGTTTCAGCCCCTCTGTTTCTCGCTCTCTGTTTCTCGCCGTCTGTTTCTCGCCCATTGTTTCTCGCCCTCTGTTTTTCGCCCTCTGTTTCAGCCCCTCTGTTTCAGCCCGTCTGTTTCTCGCCCTCTGTTTCTCGCCCTCTGTTTCTCGCCCTCTGTTTCAGCCCCTCTGTATCAGCCCCTCTGTTTCAGCCCCTCTGTTTCTCGCCCTCTGTTTCAGCCCCTCTGTATCAGCCCCTCTGTTTCAGCCCCTCTGTTTCTCGCCCTCTGTTTCAGCCCCTCTGTTTCTGCCCCTCTGTTTCAGCCCCTCTGTTTCAGCTCCTCTGTTTCTCGCCCTCTGTTTCTCGCCCTCTGTTTCAGCCCCACTGTTTCTCGCCCTCGGTTTCAGCCCCTCTGTTTCTCGCCCTCTGTTTCAGCCCCTCTGTTTCAGCCCCTCTGTTTCAGCCCCGCTGTTTCTCGCCCTCTGTTTCAGCCACTCTGTTTCAGCCCCTCTGTTTCAGCCCCTCTGTTTCAGCCCCTCTGTTTCTCGCCCTCTGTTTCTCGCCCTCTGTTTCTCGCCCTCTGTTTCAGCCCCTCTGTTTCAGCGCCTCTGTGTCAGCCCCTCTGTTTCAGCCCCTCTGTTTCTCGCCCTCTGTTTCAGCCCCTCTGTTTCAGCCCCTCTGTTTCAGCCCCTCTGTTTCAGCCCCTCTGTTTCAGCCCCTCTGTTTCTCGCCATCTGTTTCTCGCCCTCTGTTTCTCGCCCTCTGTTTCTCGCCCTCTGTTTCAGCCCCTCTGTTTCTCGCCCTCTGTTTCTCGCCCTCTGTTTCTCGCTCTCTGTTTCTCACCCTCTGTTTCAGCCCCTCTGTTTCAGCCCCTCTGTTTCAGCCACTCTGTTTCTCGCCCTCTGTTTCAGCCCCTCTGTTTCAGCCACTCTGTTTCAGCCCCTCTGTTTCAGCCCCTCTGTATCAGCTCCTCTGTTTCTCGCCCTCTGTTTCTCGCCCACTGTTTCAGCCCCTCTGTTTCTCGCCCTCTGTTTCAGCCCCTCTGTTTCTCGCCCTCTGTTTCAGCCACTCTGTTTCAGCCCCTCTGTTTCAGCCCCTCTGTTTCTCGCCCTCTGTTTCAGCTCCTCTGTTTCAGCCCCTCTGTTTCTCGCCCTCTGTTTCAGCCCCTCTGTTTCAGCCCCTCTGTATCAGCCCCTCTGTTTCAGCCCCTCTGTTTCTTGCCCTCTGTTTCTCGCCCTCTGTTTCAGCCCCTCTGTTTCAGCCCCTCTGTTTCAGCCCCTCTGTTTCTCGCCCTCTGTTTCTCGCCCTCTGTTTCTCGCCCTCTGTTTCTCGCCTCTGTTTCAGCCCCTCTGTTTCAGCCCCTCTGTTTCAGCCCCTCTGTTTTTAGCCCCTCTGTTTCTCGCCCTCTGTTTCAGCCCGTCTGTTTCTCGCCCTCTGTTTCAGCCCCTCTGTTTCAGCCCCTCTGTATCAGCCCCTCTGTTTCAGCCCCTCTGTTTCTCGCCCTCTGTTTCTCGCCCTCTGTTTCAGCCCCTCTGTTTCAGCCCGTCTCTTTCAGCCCCTCTGTTTCAGCCCCTCTGTTTCTCGCCCTCTGTTTCTCGCCCTCTGTTTCTCGCCCTCTGTTTCTCGCCAACTGTTTCAGCCCCTCTGTTTCAGCCCCTCTGTTTCTCGCCCTCTGTTTCTCGCCCTCTGTTTCTCGCCCACTGTTTCTCGCCCTCTGTTTCAGCCCCTCTGTTTCAGCCCCTCTGTTTCAGCCCCTCTGTTTCAGCCCCTCTGTTTCGCGCCCGCTGTTTCTGCCCCTCTGTTTCAGCCCCTCTGTTTCAGCCCCTCTGTTTCCGCCCCTCTGTTTCTCGCCCTCTGTTTCAGCCCCTCTGTTTCAGCCCCTCTGTTTCAGCCCCTCTGTTTCTCGCCCTCTGTTTTCGCCCTCTGTTTCAGCCCCTCTGTTTCAGCCCCTCTGTTTCAGCCCCTCTGTTTCAGCCTCTCTGTTTCTCGCCCTCTGTTTCAGCCCCTCTGTTTCAGCCCCTCTGTTTCAGCCCCTCTGTTTCAGCCCCTCTGTTTCTCGCTCTCTGTTTCTCGCCCTCTGTTTCTCGCCCTCTGTTTCTCGCCCTCTGTTTCTCGCCCTCTGTTTCTCGCCCTCTGTTTCAGCCCCTCTGTATCAGCCCCTCTGTTTCAGTCCCTCTGTTTCTCGCCCTCTGTTTCAGCCCCTCTGTTTCAGCCCCTCTGTGTCTCGCCCTCTGTTTCAGCCACTCTGTTTCAGCCCCTCTGTTTCTCGCCCTCTGTATCAGCCCCTCTGTTTCAGCCCCTCTGTATCAGCCCCTCTGTTTCAGCCCCTCTGTTTCTCGCCCTCTGTTTCTCGCCCTCTGTTTCAAACCCTCTGTTTCAGCCCCTCTGTTTCAGCCCCTCTGTTTCTCGCCCTCTGTTTCTCGACCTCTGTTTCAGCCCCTCTGTTTCTCGCCCACTGTTTCAGCCCCTCTGTTTCAGCCCCTCTGTTTCAGCCACTCTGTTTCTCGCCATCTGTTTCTCGCCCTCTGTTTCAAACCCTCTGTTTCAGCCCCTCTGTTTCAGCCCCTCTGTTTCTCGCCCTCTGTTTCTCGACCTCTGTTTCAGCCCCTCTGTTTCTCGCCCACTGTTTCAGCCCCTCTGTTTCAGCCCCTCTGTATCAGCCCCTCTGTTTCAGCCCCACTGTTTCTCGCCCTCTGTTTCTCGCTCTCTGTTTCTCGCACTCTGTTTCCGGCCCTCTGTTTCAGCCCCTCTGTTTCAGCCCCTCTGTTTCAGCCCCTCTGTTTATAGCCCCTCTGTTTCTCGCCCTCTGTTTCAGACCCTCTGTTTCTCGCCCTCTGTTTCAGCCCCTCTGTTTCAGCCCCTCTGTATCAGCCCCTCTGTTTCAGCCCCTCTGTTTCTCGCCCTGTTTCTCGCCCTCTGTTTCAGCCCCTCTGTTTCAGCCCGTCTCTTTCAGCCCCTCTGTTTAAGCCCCTCTGTTTCTCGCCCTCTGTTTCTCGCCCTCTGTTTCTCGCCCTCTGTTTCTCGCCCTATGTTTCAGCCCCTCTGTTTCAGCCCCTCTGTTTCAGCCCCTCTGTTTCTCGCCCTCTGTTTCTCGCCCACTGTTTCTCGCCCTTTGTTTCAGCCCCTCTGTTTCAGCCCCTCTGTTTCAGACCCTCTGTTTCAGCCCCTCTGTTTCAGCCCCTCTGTTTCAGCCCCTCTGTTTCAGCCCCTCTGTTTCTCGCCCTCTGTTTCAGCCCCTCTGTTTCAGCCCCTCTGTTTCAGCCCCTCTGTTTCTCGCCCTCTGTTTCTCGCCCTCTGTTTCTCGCCCTCTTTTTCAGCCCCTCTGTTTCAGCCCCTCTGTTTCAGCCCCTCTGTTTCTAGCCCTCTGTTTCTCGCCCTCTGTTTCAGCCTCTGTGTTTCAGCCCCTCTGTTTCAGCCCCTCTGTTTCTCGCTCTCTGTTTCTCGCCGTCTGTTTCTCGCCCATTGTTTCTCGCCCTCTGTTTTTCGCCCTCTGTTTCAGCCCCTCTGTTTCAGCCCGTCTGTTTCTCGCCCTCTGTTTCTCGCCCTCTGTTTCTCGCCCTCTGTTTCAGCCCCTCTGTATCAGCCCCTCTGTTTCAGCCCCTCTGTTTCTCGCCCTCTGTTTCAGCCCCTCTGTATCAGCCCCTCTGTTTCAGCCCCTCTGTTTCTCGCCCTCTGTTTCAGCCCCTCTGTTTCTGCCCCTCTGTTTCAGCCCCTCTGTTTCAGCTCCTCTGTTTCTCGCCCTCTGTTTCTCGCCCTCTGTTTCAGCCCCACTGTTTCTCGCCCTCGGTTTCAGCCCCTCTGTTTCTCGCCCTCTGTTTCAGCCCCTCTGTTTCAGCCCCTCTGTTTCAGCCCCGCTGTTTCTCGCCCTCTGTTTCAGCCACTCTGTTTCAGCCCCTCTGTTTCAGCCCCTCTGTTTCAGCCCCTCTGTTTCTCGCCCTCTGTTTCTCGCCCTCTGTTTCTCGCCCTCTGTTTCAGCCCCTCTGTTTCAGCGCCTCTGTGTCAGCCCCTCTGTTTCAGCCCCTCTGTTTCTCGCCCTCTGTTTCAGCCCCTCTGTTTCAGCCCCTCTGTTTCAGCCCCTCTGTTTCAGCCCCTCTGTTTCAGCCCCTCTGTTTCTCGCCATCTGTTTCTCGCCCTCTGTTTCTCGCCCTCTGTTTCTCGCCCTCTGTTTCAGCCCCTCTGTTTCTCGCCCTCTGTTTCTCGCCCTCTGTTTCTCGCTCTCTGTTTCTCACCCTCTGTTTCAGCCCCTCTGTTTCAGCCCCTCTGTTTCAGCCCCTCTGTTTCTCGCCCTCTGTTTCTCGCCCTCTGTTTCAGCCCCTCTGTTTCAGCCCCTCTGTATCAGCCCCTCTGTTTCAGCCCCTCTGTTTCTTGCCCTCTGTTTCTCGCCCTCTGTTTCAGCCCCTCTGTTTCAGCCCCTCTGTTTCAGCCCCTCTGTTTCTCGCCCTCTGTTTCTCGCCCTCTGTTTCTCGCCCTCTGTTTCTCGCCTCTGTTTCAGCCCCTCTGTTTCAGCCCCTCTGTTTCAGCCCCTCTGTTTTTAGCCCCTCTGTTTCTCGCCCTCTGTTTCAGCCCGTCTGTTTCTCGCCCTCTGTTTCAGCCCCTCTGTTTCAGCCCCTCTGTATCAGCCCCTCTGTTTCAGCCCCTCTGTTTCTCGCCCTCTGTTTCTCGCCCTCTGTTTCAGCCCCTCTGTTTCAGCCCGTCTCTTTCAGCCCCTCTGTTTCAGCCCCTCTGTTTCTCGCCCTCTGTTTCTCGCCCTCTGTTTCTCGCCCTCTGTTTCTCGCCAACTGTTTCAGCCCCTCTGTTTCAGCCCCTCTGTTTCTCGCCCTCTGTTTCTCGCCCTCTGTTTCTCGCCCACTGTTTCTCGCCCTCTGTTTCAGCCCCTCTGTTTCAGCCCCTCTGTTTCAGCCCCTCTGTTTCAGCCCCTCTGTTTCGCGCCCGCTGTTTCTGCCCCTCTGTTTCAGCCCCTCTGTTTCAGCCCCTCTGTTTCCGCCCCTCTGTTTCTCGCCCTCTGTTTCAGCCCCTCTGTTTCAGCCCCTCTGTTTCAGCCCCTCTGTTTCTCGCCCTCTGTTTTCGCCCTCTGTTTCAGCCCCTCTGTTTCAGCCCCTCTGTTTCAGCCCCTCTGTTTCAGCCTCTCTGTTTCTCGCCCTCTGTTTCAGCCCCTCTGTTTCAGCCCCTCTGTTTCAGCCCCTCTGTTTCAGCCCCTCTGTTTCTCGCTCTCTGTTTCTCGCCCTCTGTTTCTCGCCCTCTGTTTCTCGCCCTCTGTTTCTCGCCCTCTGTTTCTCGCCCTCTGTTTCAGCCCCTCTGTATCAGCCCCTCTGTTTCAGCCCCTCTGTTTCAGCCCCTCTGTGTCTCGCCCTCTGTTTCAGCCACTCTGTTTCAGCCCCTCTGTTTCTCGCCCTCTGTATCAGCCCCTCTGTTTCAGCCCCTCTGTATCAGCCCCTCTGTTTCAGCCCCTCTGTTTCTCGCCCTCTGTTTCTCGCCCTCTGTTTCAAACCCTCTGTTTCAGCCCCTCTGTTTCAGCCCCTCTGTTTCTCGCCCTCTGTTTCTCGACCTCTGTTTCAGCCCCTCTGTTTCTCGCCCACTGTTTCAGCCCCTCTGTTTCAGCCCCTCTGTTTCAGCCACTCTGTTTCTCGCCATCTGTTTCTCGCCCTCTGTTTCAAACCCTCTGTTTCAGCCCCTCTGTTTCAGCCCCTCTGTTTCTCGCCCTCTGTTTCTCGACCTCTGTTTCAGCCCCTCTGTTTCTCGCCCACTGTTTCAGCCCCTCTGTTTCAGCCCCTCTGTATCAGCCCCTCTGTTTCAGCCCCACTGTTTCTCGCCCTCTGTTTCTCGCTCTCTGTTTCTCGCACTCTGTTTCCGGCCCTCTGTTTCAGCCCCTCTGTTTCAGCCCCTCTGTTTCAGCCCCTCTGTTTATAGCCCCTCTGTTTCTCGCCCTCTGTTTCAGACCCTCTGTTTCTCGCCCTCTGTTTCAGCCCCTCTGTTTCAGCCCCTCTGTATCAGCCCCTCTGTTTCAGCCCCTCTGTTTCTCGCCCTGTTTCTCGCCCTCTGTTTCAGCCCCTCTGTTTCAGCCCATCTCTTTCAGCCCCTCTGTTTAAGCCCCTCTGTTTCTCGCCCTCTGTTTCTCGCCCTCTGTTTCTCGCCCTCTGTTTCTCGCCCTATGTTTCAGCCCCTCTGTTTCAGCCCCTCTGTTTCAGCCCCTCTGTTTCTCGCCCTCTGTTTCTCGCCCACTGTTTCTCGCCCTCTGTTTCAGCCCCTCTGTTTCAGCCCCTCTGTTTCAGACCCTCTGTTTCAGCCCCTCTGTTTCAGCCCCTCTGTTTCAGCCCCTCTGTTTCAGCCCCTCTGTTTCTCGCCCTCTGTTTCAGCCCCTCTGTTTCAGCCCCTCTGTTTCAGCCCCTCTGTTTCTCGCCCTCTGTTTCTCGCCCTCTGTTTCTCGCCCTCTTTTTCAGCCCCTCTGTTTCAGCCCCTCTGTTTCAGCCCCTCTGTTTCTAGCCCTCTGTTTCTCGCCCTCTGTTTCAGCCTCTGTGTTTCAGCCCCTCTGTTTCAGCCCCTCTGTTTCTCGCTCTCTGTTTCTCGCCGTCTGTTTCTCGCCCATTGTTTCTCGCCCTCTGTTTTTCGCCCTCTGTTTCAGCCCCTCTGTTTCAGCCCGTCTGTTTCTCGCCCTCTGTTTCTCGCCCTCTGTTTCTCGCCCTCTGTTTCAGCCCCTCTGTATCAGCCCCTCTGTTTCAGCCCCTCTGTTTCTCGCCCTCTGTTTCAGCCCCTCTGTATCAGCCCCTCTGTTTCAGCCCCTCTGTTTCTCGCCCTCTGTTTCAGCCCCTCTGTTTCTGCCCCTCTGTTTCAGCCCCTCTGTTTCAGCTCCTCTGTTTCTCGCCCTCTGTTTCTCGCCCTCTGTTTCAGCCCCACTGTTTCTCGCCCTCGGTTTCAGCCCCTCTGTTTCTCGCCCTCTGTTTCAGCCCCTCTGTTTCAGCCCCTCTGTTTCAGCCCTGCTGTTTCTCGCCCTCTGTTTCAGCCACTCTGTTTCAGCCCCTCTGTTTCAGCCCCTCTGTTTCAGCCCCTCTGTTTCTCGCCCTCTGTTTCTCGCCCTCTGTTTCTCGCCCTCTGTTTCAGCCCCTCTGTTTCAGCGCCTCTGTGTCAGCCCCTCTGTTTCAGCCCCTCTGTTTCTCGCCCTCTGTTTCAGCCCCTCTGTTTCAGCCCCTCTGTTTCAGCCCCTCTGTTTCAGCCCCTCTGTTTCAGCCCCTCTGTTTCTCGCCATCTGTTTCTCGCCCTCTGTTTCTCGCCCTCTGTTTCTCGCCCTCTGTTTCAGCCCCTCTGTTTCTCGCCCTCTGTTTCTCGCCCTCTGTTTCTCGCTCTCTGTTTCTCACCCTCTGTTTCAGCCCCTCTGTTTCAGCCCCTCTGTTTCAGCCACTCTGTTTCTCGCCCTCTGTTTCAGCCCCTCTGTTTCAGCCACTCTGTTTCAGCCCCTCTGTTTCAGCCCCTCTGTATCAGCTCCTCTGTTTCTCGCCCTCTGTTTCTCGCCCACTGTTTCAGCCCCTCTGTTTCTCGCCCTCTGTTTCAGCCCCTCTGTTTCTCGCCCTCTGTTTCAGCCACTCTGTTTCAGCCCCTCTGTTTCAGCCCCTCTGTTTCTCGCCCTCTGTTTCAGCTCCTCTGTTTCAGCCCCTCTGTTTCTCGCCCTCTGTTTCAGCCCCTCTGTTTCAGCCCCTCTGTATCAGCCCCTCTGTTTCAGCCCCTCTGTTTCTTGCCCTCTGTTTCTCGCCCTCTGTTTCAGCCCCTCTGTTTCAGCCCCTCTGTTTCAGCCCCTCTGTTTCTCGCCCTCTGTTTCTCGCCCTCTGTTTCTCGCCCTCTGTTTCTCGCCTCTGTTTCAGCCCCTCTGTTTCAGCCCCTCTGTTTCAGCCCCTCTGTTTTTAGCCCCTCTGTTTCTCGCCCTCTGTTTCAGCCCGTCTGTTTCTCGCCCTCTGTTTCAGCCCCTCTGTTTCAGCCCCTCTGTATCAGCCCCTCTGTTTCAGCCCCTCTGTTTCTCGCCCTCTGTTTCTCGCCCTCTGTTTCAGCCCCTCTGTTTCAGCCCGTCTCTTTCAGCCCCTCTGTTTCAGCCCCTCTGGTTCTCGCCCTCTGTTTCTCGCCCTCTGTTTCTCGCCCTCTGTTTCTCGCCAACTGTTTCAGCCCCTCTGTTTCAGCCCCTCTGTTTCTCGCCCTCTGTTTCTCGCCCTCTGTTTCTCGCCCACTGTTTCTCGCCCTCTGTTTCAGCCCCTCTGTTTCAGCCCCTCTGTTTCAGCCCCTCTGTTTCAGCCCCTCTGTTTCGCGCCCGCTGTTTCTGCCCCTCTGTTTCAGCCCCTCTGTTTCAGCCCCTCTGTTTCCGCCCCTCTGTTTCTCGCCCTCTGTTTCAGCCCCTCTGTTTCAGCCCCTCTGTTTCAGCCCCTCTGTTTCTCGCCCTCTGTTTTCGCCCTCTGTTTCAGCCCCTCTGTTTCAGCCCCTCTGTTTCAGCCCCTCTGTTTCAGCCTCTCTGTTTCTCGCCCTCTGTTTCAGCCCCTCTGTTTCAGCCCCTCTGTTTCAGCCCCTCTGTTTCTCGCTCTCTGTTTCTCGCCCTCTGTTTCTCGCCCTCTGTTTCTCGCCCTCTGTTTCTCGCCCTCTGTTTCTCGCCCTCTGTTTCAGCCCCTCTGTATCAGCCCCTCTGTTTCAGTCCCTCTGTTTCTCGCCCTCTGTTTCAGCCCCTCTGTTTCAGCTCCTCTGTTTCAGCCCCTCTGTTTCAGCTCCTCTGTTTCTCGCCCTCTGTTTCAGCCCCTCTGTTTCTCGCCCTCTGTTTCAGCCCCTCTGTTTCTCGCCCTCTGTTTCAGCCCCTCTGTTTCAGCCCCTCTGTTTCAGCCCCTCTGTTTCTCGCCCTCTGTTTCAGCCACTCTGTTTCAGCCCCTCTGTTTCTCGCCCTCTGTTTCAGCCCCTCTGTTTCAGCCCCTCTGTATCAGCCCCTCTGTTTCAGACCCTCTGTTTCTCGCCCTCTGTTTCACGCCCTCTGTTTCTCGCCCTCTGTTTCTCGCCCTCTGTTTCTCGCCCTCTGTTTCAGCCCCTCTGTTTCAGCCCCTCTGTTTCTCGCCCTCTATTTCTCGCCCACTGTTTCTCGCCCTCTGTTTCAGCCCCTCTGTTTCAGCCCCTCTGTTTCAGCCCCTTTGTTTCAGCCCCTCTGTTTCTCGCCCTCTGTTTCAGCCCCTCTGTTTCAGCCCCTCTGTTTCAGCCCCTCTGTTTCAGCCCCTCTGTTTCTCGCCCACTGTTTCAGCCCCTCTGTTTCAGCCCCTCTGTTTCAGCCCCTCTGTTTCTCGCCCTCTGTTTCTCGCCCTCTATTCCAGCCCCTCTGTTTCAGCCCCTCTGTTTCAGCCCCTCTGTTTCAGCCTCTGTGTTTCTCGCCCTCTGTTTCAGCCCCTCTGTTTCAGCCCCTCTGTTTCTCGCTCTCTGTTTCTCGCCCTCTGTTTCTCACCCTCTGTTTCTCGCCCTCTGTTTCTCGCCCTCTGTTTCAGCCCCTCTTTTTCAGCCCCTCTGTTTCTCGCCCTCTGTTTCTCGCCCTCTGTTTCTCGCCCTCTGTTTCAGCCCCTCTGTATCAGCCCCTCCGTTTCAGCCCCTCTGTTTCTCGCCCTCTGTTTCAGCCCCTCTGTTTCAGCCCCTCTGTTTCAGCCCCACTGTTTCAGCTCCTCTGTTTCTCGCCCTCTGTTTCTCGCCCTCTGTTTCAGCCCCTCTGTTTCTCGCCCTCTGTTTCAGCCCCTCTGTTTCTCGCCCTATGTTTCAGCCCCTCTGTTTCAGCCCTTCTGTTTCAGCCCCTCTGTGTCTCGCCCTCTGTTTCAGCCACTCTGTTTCAGCCCCTCTGTTTCTCGCCCTCTGTATCAGCCCCTCTGTTTCAGCCCCTCTGTATCAGCCCCTCTGTTTCAGCCCCTCTGTTTCTCGCCCTCTGTTTCTCGCCCTCTGTTTCAAACCCTCTGTTTCAGCCCCTCTGTTTCAGCCCCTCTGTTTCAGCCCCTCTGTTTCAGCCCCTCTGTTTCTCGCCCTCTGTTTCTAGCCCTCTGTTTCTCGCTCTCTGTTTCTCGCCCTCTGTTTCTCGCCCTCTGTTTCAGCCCCTCTGTTTCAGCCCCTCTGGTTCAGCCCCTCTGTTTCAGCCCCTCTGTTTCAGCCCCTCTGTTTCTCGCCCTCTGTTTCTCGACCTCTGTTTCAGCCCCTCTCTTTCTCGCACACTGTTTCAGCCCCTCTGTTTCAGCCGCTCTGTATCAGCCCCTCTGTTTCAGCCCCACTGTTTCTCGCACTCTGTTTCTCGCTCTCTGTTTCTCGCCCTCTGTTTCCGGCCCTCTGTTTCAGCCCCTCTGTTTCAGCCCCTCTGTTTCAGCCCCTCTGTTTATAGCCCCTCTGTTTCTCGCCCTCTGTTTCAGCCCCTCTGTTTCTCGCCCTCTGTTTCAGCCCCTCTGTTTCAGCCCCTCTGTATCAGCCCCTCTGTTTCAGCCCCTCTGTTTCTCGCCCTCTGTTTCTCGCCCTCTGTTTCAGCCCCTCAGTTTCAGCCCGTCTCTTTCAGCCCCTCTGTTTAAGCCCCTCTGTTTCTCGCCCTCTGTTTCACGCCCTCTGTTTCTCGCCCTATGTTTCAGCCCCTCTGTTTCAGCCCCTCTGTTTCAGCCCCTCTGTTTCTCGCCCTCTGTTTCTCGCCCACTGTTTCTCGCCCTCTGTTTCAGCCCCTCTGTTTCAGCCCCTCTGTTTCAGACCCTCTGTTTCAGCCCCTCTGTTTCTCGCCCTCTGTTTCAGCCCCTCTGTTTCAGCCCCTCTGTTTCAGCCCCTCTGTTTCAGCCCCTCTGTTTCTCGCCCTCTGTTTCAGCCCCTCTGTTTCAGCCCCTCTGTTTCAGCCCCTCTGTTTCAGCCCCTCTGTTTCTCGCCCTCTGTTTCTCGCCCTCTGTTTCTCGCCCTCTTTTTCAGCCCCTCTGTTTCAGCCCCTCTGTTTCAGCCCCTCTGTTTCTAGCCCTCTGTTTCTCGCCCTCTGTTTCAGCCCCTGTGTTTCAGCCCCTCTGTTTCAGCCCCTCTGTTTCTCGCACTCTGTTTCTCGCCCTCTGTTTCTCGCCCATTGTTTCTCGCCCTCTGTTTTTCGCCCTCTGTTTCAGCCCCTCTGTTTCAGCCCGTCTGTTTCTCGCCCTCAGTTTCTCGCCCTCTGTTTCTCGCCCTCTGTTTCAGCCCCTCTGTATCAGCCCCTCTGTTTCAGCCCCTCTGTTTCTCGCCCTCTGTTTCAGCCCCTCTGTATCAGCCCCTCTGTTTCAGTCCCTCTGTTTCTCGCCCTCTGTTTCAGCCCCTCTGTTTCAGCCCCTCTGTTTCAGCCCCTCTGTTGCAGCTCCTCTGTTTCTCGCCCTCTGTTTCTCGCCCTCTGTTTCAGCCCCACTGTTTCTCGCCCTCGGTTTCAGCCCCTCTGTTTCTCGCCCTCTGTTTCAGCCCCTCTGTTTCAGCCCCTCTGTTTCAGCCCCGCTGTTTCTCGCCCTCTGTTTCAGCCTCTCTGTTTCAGCCCCTCTGTTTCAGCCCCTCTGTTTCAGCCCCTCTGTTTCTCGCCCTCTGTTTCTCGCCCTCTGTTTCTCGCCCTCTGTTTCAGCCCCTCTGTTTCAGCCCCTTTGTGTCAGCCCCTCTGTTTCAGCCCCTCTGTTTCTCGCCCTCTGTTTCAGCCCCTCTGTTTCAGCCCCTCTGTATCAGCCCCTCTGTTTCAGCCCCTCTGTTTCAGCCCCTCTGTTTCTCGCCATCTGTTTCTCGCCCTCTGTTTCTCGCCCACTGTTTCTCGCCCTCTGTTTCAGCCCCTCTGTTTCTCGCCCTCTGTTTCTCGCCCTCTGTTTCTCGCTCTCTGTTTCTCGCCCTCTGTTTCAGCCCCTCTGTTTCAGCCCCTCTGTTTCAGCCACTCTGTTTCTCGCCCTCTTTTTCAGCCCCTCTGTTTCAGCCCCTCTGTTTCAGCCCCTCTGTTTCAGCCCCTCTGTATCAGCTCCTCTGTTTCTCGCCCTCTGTTTCTCGCCCACTGTTTCAGCCCCTCTGTTTCTCGCCCTCTGTTTCAGCCCCTCTGTTTCTCGCCCTCTGTTTCAGCCACTCTGTTTCAGCCCCTCTGTTTCAGCCCCTCTGTTTCAGCCTCTGTGTTTCTCGCCCTCTGTTTCAGCCCCTCTGTTTCAGCCCCTCTGTTTCTCGCCCTCTGTTTCTCGCCCTCTGTTTCTCGCTCTCTGTTTCTCGCCCTCTGTTTCTCGCCTCTGTTTCAGCCCCTCTGTTTCAGCCCCTCTGTTTCAGCCCCTCTGTTTTTAGCCCCTCTGTTTCTCGCCCTCTGTTTCAGCCCGTCTGTTTCTCGCCCTCTGTTTCAGCCCCTCTGTTTCAGCCCCTCTGTATCAGCCCCTCTGTTTCAGCCCCTCTGTTTCTCGCCCTCTGTTTCTCGCCCTCTCTTTCAGCCCCTCTGTTTCAGCCCGTCTCTTTCAGCCCCTCTGTTTCAGCCCCGCTGTTTTTCGCCCTCTGTTTCTCGCCCTCTGTTTCTCGCCCTCTGTTTCTCGCCAACTGTTTCAGCCCCTCTGTTTCAGCCCCTCTGTTTCAGCCCCTCTGTTTCTCGCCCTCTGTTTCTCGCCCACTGTTTCTCGCCCTCTGTTTCAGCCCCTCTGTTTCAGCCCCTCTGTTTCAGCCCCTCTGTTTCAGCCCCTCTGTTTCTCGCCCTCTGTTTCTGCCCCTCTGTTTCAGCCCCTCTGTTTCAGCCCCTCTGTTTCCGCCCCTCTGTTTCTCGCCCTCTGTTTCAGCCCCTCTGTTTCAGCCCCTCTGTTTCAGCCCCTCTGTTTCTCGCCCTCTGTTTTCGCCCTCTGTTTCAGCCCCTCTGTTTCAGCCCCTCTGTTTCAGCCCCTCTGTTTCAGCCTCTCTGTTTCTCGCCCTCTGTTTCAGCCCCTCTGTTTCAGCCCCTCTGTTTCAGCCCCTCTGTTTCAGCCCCTCTGTTTCAGCCCCTCTGTATCAGCCCCTCTGTTTCAGTCCCTCAGTTTCTCGCCCTCTGTTTCAGCCCCTCTGTTTCAGTCCCTCAGTTTCTCGCCCTCTGTTTCAGCCCCTCTGTTTCAGCCCCTCTGTTTCTCGCTCTCTGTTTCTCGCCCTCTGTTTCTCGCCCTCTGTTTCTCGCCCTCTGTTTCTCGCCCTCTGTTTCAGCCCCTCTGTTTCAGCCCCTCTGTTTCTCGCACTCTGTTTCAGCCCCTCTGTTTCTCGCCCTCTGTTTCAGCCCCTCTGTTTCAGCCCCTCTGTTTCAGCCTCTGTGTTTCTCGCCCTCTGTTTCAGCCCCTCTGTTTCAGCCCCTCTGTTTCTCGCTCTCTGTTTCTCGCCCTCTGTTTCTCACCCTCTGTTTCTCGCCCTCTGTTTCTCGCCCTCTGTTTCAGCCCCTCTTTTTCAGCCCCTCTGTTTCTCGCCCTCTGTTTCTCGCCCTCTGTTTCTCGCTCTCTGTTTCAGCCCCTCTGTATCAGCCCCTCCGTTTCAGCCCCTCTGTTTCTCGCCCTCTGTTTCAGCCCCTCTGTTTCAGCCCCTCTGTTTCAGCCCCACTGTTTCAGCTCCTCTGTTTCTCGCCCTCTGTTTCTCGCCCTCTGTTTCAGCCCCTCTGTTTCTCGCCCTCTGTTTCAGCCCCTCTGTTTCTCGCCCTATGTTTCAGCCCCTCTGTTTCAGCCCTTCTGTTTCAGCCCCTCTGTGTCTCGCCCTCTGTTTCAGCCACTCTGTTTCAGCCCCTCTGTTTCTCGCCCTCTGTATCAGCCCCTCTGTTTCAGCCCCTCTGTATCAGCCCCTCTGTTTCAGCCCCTCTGTTTCTCGCCCTCTGTTTCTCGCCCTCTGTTTCAAACCCTCTGTTTCAGCCCCTCTGTTTCAGCCCCTCTGTTTCAGCCCCTCTGTTTCAGCCCCTCTGTTTCTCGCCCTCTGTTTCTAGCCCTCTGTTTCTCGCTCTCTGTTTCTCGCCCTCTGTTTCTCGCCCTCTGTTTCAGCCCCTCTGTTTCAGCCCCTCTGGTTCAGCCCCTCTGTTTCAGCCCCTCTGTTTCAGCCCCTCTGTTTCTCGCCCTCTGTTTCTCGACCTCTGTTTCAGCCCCTCTCTTTCTCGCACACTGTTTCAGCCCCTCTGTTTCAGCCGCTCTGTATCAGCCCCTCTGTTTCAGCCCCACTGTTTCTCGCACTCTGTTTCTCGCTCTCTGTTTCTCGCCCTCTGTTTCCGGCCCTCTGTTTCAGCCCCTCTGTTTCAGCCCCTCTGTTTCAGCCCCTCTGTTTATAGCCCCTCTGTTTCTCGCCCTCTGTTTCAGCCCCTCTGTTTCTCGCCCTCTGTTTCAGCCCCTCTGTTTCAGCCCCTCTGTATCAGCCCCTCTGTTTCAGCCCCTCTGTTTCTCGCCCTCTGTTTCTCGCCCTCTGTTTCAGCCCCTCAGTTTCAGCCCGTCTCTTTCAGCCCCTCTGTTTAAGCCCCTCTGTTTCTCGCCCTCTGTTTCACGCCCTCTGTTTCTCGCCCTATGTTTCAGCCCCTCTGTTTCAGCCCCTCTGTTTCAGCCCCTCTGTTTCTCGCCCTCTGTTTCTCGCCCACTGTTTCTCGCCCTCTGTTTCAGCCCCTCTGTTTCAGCCCCTCTGTTTCAGACCCTCTGTTTCAGCCCCTCTGTTTCTCGCCCTCTGTTTCAGCCCCTCTGTTTCAGCCCCTCTGTTTCAGCCCCTCTGTTTCAGCCCCTCTGTTTCTCGCCCTCTGTTTCAGCCCCTCTGTTTCAGCCCCTCTGTTTCAGCCCCTCTGTTTCAGCCCCTCTGTTTCTCGCCCTCTGTTTCTCGCCCTCTGTTTCTCGCCCTCTTTTTCAGCCCCTCTGTTTCAGCCCCTCTGTTTCAGCCCCTCTGTTTCTAGCCCTCTGTTTCTCGCCCTCTGTTTCAGCCCCTGTGTTTCAGCCCCTCTGTTTCAGCCCCTCTGTTTCTCGCACTCTGTTTCTCGCCCTCTGTTTCTCGCCCATTGTTTCTCGCCCTCTGTTTTTCGCCCTCTGTTTCAGCCCCTCTGTTTCAGCCCGTCTGTTTCTCGCCCTCAGTTTCTCGCCCTCTGTTTCTCGCCCTCTGTTTCAGCCCCTCTGTATCAGCCCCTCTGTTTCAGCCCCTCTGTTTCTCGCCCTCTGTTTCAGCCCCTCTGTATCAGCCCCTCTGTTTCAGTCCCTCTGTTTCTCGCCCTCTGTTTCAGCCCCTCTGTTTCAGCCCCTCTGTTTCAGCCCCTCTGTTGCAGCTCCTCTGTTTCTCGCCCTCTGTTTCTCGCCCTCTGTTTCAGCCCCACTGTTTCTCGCCCTCGGTTTCAGCCCCTCTGTTTCTCGCCCTCTGTTTCAGCCCCTCTGTTTCAGCCCCTCTGTTTCAGCCCCGCTGTTTCTCGCCCTCTGTTTCAGCCTCTCTGTTTCAGCCCCTCTGTTTCAGCCCCTCTGTTTCAGCCCCTCTGTTTCTCGCCCTCTGTTTCTCGCCCTCTGTTTCTCGCCCTCTGTTTCAGCCCCTCTGTTTCAGCCCCTTTGTGTCAGCCCCTCTGTTTCAGCCCCTCTGTTTCTCGCCCTCTGTTTCAGCCCCTCTGTTTCAGCCCCTCTGTATCAGCCCCTCTGTTTCAGCCCCTCTGTTTCATCCCCTCTGTTTCTCGCCATCTGTTTCTCGCCCTCTGTTTCTCGCCCACTGTTTCTCGCCCTCTGTTTCAGCCCCTCTGTTTCTCGCCCTCTGTTTCTCGCCCTCTGTTTCTCGCTCTCTGTTTCTCGCCCTCTGTTTCAGCCCCTCTGTTTCAGCCCCTCTGTTTCAGCCACTCTGTTTCTCGCCCTCTTTTTCAGCCCCTCTGTTTCAGCCCCTCTGTTTCAGCCCCTCTGTTTCAGCCCCTCTGTATCAGCTCCTCTGTTTCTCGCCCTCTGTTTCTCGCCCACTGTTTCAGCCCCTCTGTTTCTCGCCCTCTGTTTCAGCCCCTCTGTTTCTCGCCCTCTGTTTCAGCCACTCTGTTTCAGCCCCTCTGTTTCAGCCCCTCTGTTTCAGCCTCTGTGTTTCTCGCCCTCTGTTTCAGCCCCTCTGTTTCAGCCCCTCTGTTTCTCGCCCTCTGTTTCTCGCCCTCTGTTTCTCGCTCTCTGTTTCTCGCCCTCTGTTTCTCGCCTCTGTTTCAGCCCCTCTGTTTCAGCCCCTCTGTTTCAGCCCCTCTGTTTTTAGCCCCTCTGTTTCTCGCCCTCTGTTTCAGCCCGTCTGTTTCTCGCCCTCTGTTTCAGCCCCTCTGTTTCAGCCCCTCTGTATCAGCCCCTCTGTTTCAGCCCCTCTGTTTCTCGCCCTCTGTTTCTCGCCCTCTCTTTCAGCCCCTCTGTTTCAGCCCGTCTCTTTCAGCCCCTCTGTTTCAGCCCCGCTGTTTTTCGCCCTCTGTTTCTCGCCCTCTGTTTCTCGCCCTCTGTTTCTCGCCAACTGTTTCAGCCCCTCTGTTTCAGCCCCTCTGTTTCAGCCCCTCTGTTTCTCGCCCTCTGTTTCTCGCCCACTGTTTCTCGCCCTCTGTTTCAGCCCCTCTGTTTCAGCCCCTCTGTTTCAGCCCCTCTGTTTCAGCCCCTCTGTTTCTCGCCCTCTGTTTCTGCCCCTCTGTTTCAGCCCCTCTGTTTCAGCCCCTCTGTTTCCGCCCCTCTGTTTCTCGCCCTCTGTTTCAGCCCCTCTGTTTCAGCCCCTCTGTTTCAGCCCCTCTGTTTCTCGCCCTCTGTTTTCGCCCTCTGTTTCAGCCCCTCTGTTTCAGCCCCTCTGTTTCAGCCCCTCTGTTTCAGCCTCTCTGTTTCTCGCCCTCTGTTTCAGCCCCTCTGTTTCAGCCCCTCTGTTTCAGCCCCTCTGTTTCAGCCCCTCTGTTTCAGCCCCTCTGTATCAGCCCCTCTGTTTCAGTCCCTCAGTTTCTCGCCCTCTGTTTCAGCCCCTCTGTTTCAGTCCCTCAGTTTCTCGCCCTCTGTTTCAGCCCCTCTGTTTCAGCCCCTCTGTTTCTCGCTCTCTGTTTCTCGCCCTCTGTTTCTCGCCCTCTGTTTCTCGCCCTCTGTTTCTCGCCCTCTGTTTCAGCCCCTCTGTTTCAGCCCCTCTGTTTCTCGCACTCTGTTTCAGCCCCTCTGTTTCTCGCCCTCTGTTTCAGCCCCTCTGTTTCAGCCCCTCTGTATCAGCCCCTCGGTTTCAGACCCTCTGTTTCTCGCCCTCTGTTTCTCGCCCTCTGTTTCTCGCCCTCTGTTTCTCGCCCTCTGTTTCTCGCCCTCTGTTTCAGCCCCTCTGTTTCTCGCCCTCTGTTTCTCGCCCACTGTTTCTCGCCCTCTGTTTCAGCCCCTCTGTTTCAGCCCCTCTGTTTCAGCCCCTTTGTTTCAGCCCCTCTGTTTCTCGCCCTCTGTTTCAGCCCCTCTG
Source organism: Stegostoma tigrinum (assembly GCF_030684315.1). Classification (NCBI taxonomy): domain Eukaryota; kingdom Metazoa; phylum Chordata; class Chondrichthyes; order Orectolobiformes; family Stegostomatidae; genus Stegostoma; species Stegostoma tigrinum. The sequence goes on along the minus strand of NW_026728059.1, from coordinate 948,899 downwards.
TTTCAGCCCCTTTCTGTTTCAGCCCCTCTGTTTCAGCCCCTCTGTTTCTCGCCCACTGTTTCAGCCCCTCTGTTTCAGCCCCTCTGTTTCAGCCCCTCTGTTTCTCGCCCTCTGTTTCTCGCCCTCTGTTTCAGCCCCTCTGTTTCAGCCCCTCTGTTTCAGCCCCTCTGTTTCAGCCTCTGTGTTTCTCGCCCTCTGTTTCAGCCCCTCTGTTTCAGCCCCTCTGTTTCAGCCACTCTGTTTCTCGCTCTCTGTTTCTCGCCCTCTGTTTCTCACCCTCTGTTTCTCGCCCTCTGTTTCTCGCCCTCTGTTTCAGCCCCTCTTTTTCAGCCCCTCTGTTTCTCGCCCTCTGTTTCTCGCCCTCTGTTTCTCGCCCTCTGTTTCAGCCCCTCTGTATCAGCCCCTCCGTTTCAGCCCCTCTGTTTCTCGCCCTCTGTTTCAGCCCCTCTGTTTCATCCCCTCTGTTTCAGCCCCTCTGTTTCAGCTCCTCTGTTTCTCGCCCTCTGTTTCAGCCCCTTTGTTTCAGCCCCTCTGTTTCTCGCCCTCTGTTTCAGCCCCTCTGTTTCAGCCCCTCTGTTTCAGCCCCTCTGTTTCAGCCCCTCTGTTTCTCGCCCTCTGTTTCAGCCCCTCTGTTTCAGCCCCTCTGTTTCAGCCCCTCTGTTTCTCGCCCTCTGTTTCTCGCCCTCTGTTTCAGCACCTCTGTTTCAGCCCCTCTGTTTCAGCCCCTCTGTTTCAGCCTCTGTGTTTATCGCCCTCTGTTTCAGCCCCTCTGTTTCAGCCCCTCTGTTTCAGCCCCTCTGTTTCCCGCTCTCTGTTTCTCGCCCTCTGTTTCTCACCCTCTGTTTCTCGCCCTCTGTTTCAGCCCCTCTGTTTCAGCCCCTCTGTTTCAGCCCCTCTGTTTCAGCTCCTCTGTTTCTCGCCCTCTGTTTCTCGCCCTCTGTTTCAGCCCCTCTGTTTCTCGCCCTCTGTTTCAGCCCCTCTGTTTCTCGCCCTATGTTTCAGCCCCTCTGTTTCAGCCCTTCTGTTTCAGCCCCTCTGTGTCTCGCCCTCTGTTTCAGCCACTCTGTTTCAGCCCCTCTGTTTCTCGCCCTCTGTATCAGCCCCTCTGTTTCAGCCCCTCTGTATCAGCCCCTCTGTTTCAGCCCCTCTGTTTCTCGCCCTCTGTTTCAGCCCCTCTGTTTCAGCCCCTCTGTTTCAGCCCCTCTGTTTCAGCTCCTCTGTTTCTCGCCCTCTGTTTCTCGCCCTCTGTTTCAGCCCCTCTGTTTCTCGCCCTCTGTTTCAGCCCCTCTGTTTCTCGCCCTATGTTTCAGCCCCTCTGTTTCAGCCCTTCTGTTTCAGCCCCTCTGTGTCTCGCCCTCTGTTTCAGCCACTCTGTTTCAGCCCCTCTGTTTCTCGCCCTCTGTATCAGCCCCTCTGTTTCAGCCCCTCTGTATCAGCCCCTCTGTTTCAGCCCCTCTGTTTCTCGCCCTCTGTTTCTCGCCCTCTGTTTCAAACCCTCTGTTTCAGCCCCTCTGTTTCAGCCCCTCTGTTTCAGCCCCTCTGTTTCAGCCCCTCTGTTTCTCGCCCTCTGTTTCTAGCCCTCTGTTTCTCGCTCTCTGTTTCTCCCCCTCTGTTTCTCGCCCTGTGTTTCAGCCCCTCTGTTTCAGCCCCTCTGGTTCAGCCCCTCTGTTTCAGCCCCTCTGTTTCAGCCCCTCTGTTTCTCGCCCTCTGTTTCTCGACCTCTGTTTCAGCCCCTCTGTTTCTCGCCCACTGTTTCAGCCCCTCTGTTTCAGCCCCTCTGTATCAGCCCCTCTGTTTCAGCCCCACGGTTTCTCGCCCTCTGTTTCTCGCTCTCTGTTTCTCGCCCTCTGTTTCCGGCCCTCTGTTTCAGCCCCTCTGTTTCAGCCCCTCTGTTTCAGCCCCTCTGTTTATAGCCCCTCTGTTTCTCGCCCTCTGTTTCAGCCCCTCTGTTTCTCGCCCTCTGTTTCAGCCCCCTGTTTCAGCCCCTCTGTTTCAGCCCCTCTGTTTCAGCTCCTCTGTTTCTCGCCCTCTGTTTCCCGCCCTCTTTTTCAGCCGCTCTGTTTCTCGCCCTCTGTTTCAGCCCCTCAGTTTCTCGCCCTCTGTTTCAGCCACTCTGTTTCAACCCCTCTGTTTCAGCCCCTCTGTTTCTCGCCCTCTGTTTCAGCCCCACTGTTTCAGCCCCTCTGTTTCTCGCCCTCTGTTTCAGCCCCTCTGTTTCATCCCTCTGATTCTCGCCCTCTGTTTCTCGCCCACTGTTTCAAACCCTCTGTTTCAGCCCCTCTGTTTCAGCCCCTCTGTTTCAGACCCTCTGTTTCAGCCCCTCTGTTTCTCGCCCTCTGTTTCTAGCCCTCTGTTTCTCGCTCTCTGTTTCTCGCCCTCTGTTTCTCGCCCTGTGTTTCAGCCCCTCTGTTTCAGCCCCTCTGGTGCCGCCCCTCTGTTTCACCCCCTCTGTTTCTCGCCCTATGTTTCAGCCCCTCTGTTTCTCGCCCTCTGTTTCAGCCCCTCTGTTTCAGCCCCTCTGTATCAGCCCCTCTGTTTCAGCCCCTCTGTTTCAGCCCCTCTGTTTCTCGCCCTCTGTTTCTCGCCCTCTGTTTCTCGCCCTCTGTTTCAGCCCCTCTGTTTCAGCCCCTCTGTTTCAGCCCCTCTGTTTCAGCCCCTCTGTTTCTCGCCCTCTGTTTCAGCCCCTCTGTTTCAGCCCCTCTGTTTCAGCCCCTCTGTTTCAGCCCCTCTGTTTCTCGCCATCTGTTTCTCGCCCTCTGTTTCTCGCCCTCTGTTTCTCGCCCTCTGTTTCAGCCCCTCTGTTTCTCGCCCTCTGTTTCTCGCCCTCTGTTTCTCGCTCTCTGTTTCTCGCCCTCTGTTTCAGCACCTCTGTTTCAGCCCCTCTGTTTCAGCCACTCTGTTTCTCGCCCTCTGTTTCAGCCCCTCTGTTTCAGCCCCTCTGTTTCAGCCCCTCTGTTTCTCGCCCACTGTTTCAGCCCCTCTGTTTCTCGCCCACTGTTTCAGCCCCTCTGTTTCTCGCCCTCTGTTTCAGCCACTCTGTTTCAGCACCTCTGTTTCAGCCCCTCTGTTTCTCGCCCTCTGTTTCAGCTCCTCTGTTTCAGCCCCTCTGTTTCTCGCCCTCTGTTTCAGCCCCTCTGTTTCAGCCCCTCTGTTTCAGCCCCTCTGTTTCTTGCCCTCTGTTTCTCGCCCTCTGTTTCAGCCCCTCTGTTTCAGCCCCTCTGTTTCAGCCCCTCTGTTTCAGCCCCTCTGTTTCTCGCCCTCTGTTTCTCGCCCTCTGTTTCTCGCTCTCTGTTTCTCGCCCTCTGTTTCTCGCCTCTGTTTCAGCCCCTCTGTTTCAGCCCCTCTGTTTCAGCCCCTCTGTTTTTAGCCCCTCTGTTTCTCGCCCTCTGTTTCAGCCCGTCTGTTTCTCGCCCTCTGTTTCAGCCCCTCTGTTTCAGCCCCTCTGTATCAGCCCCTCTGTTTCAGCCCCTCTGTTTCTCGCCCTCTGTTTCTCGCCCTCTCTTTCAGCCCCTCTGTTTCAGCCCATCCCTTTCAGCCCCTCTGTTTCAGCCCCTCTGTTTCTCGCCCTCTGTTTCTCGCCCTCTGTTTCTCGCCCTCTGTTTCTCGCCAACTGTTTCAGCCCCTCTGTTTCAGCCCCTCTGTTTCAGCCCCTCTGTTTCTCGCACTCTGTTTCTCGCCCACTGTTTCTCGCCCTCTGTTTCAGCCCCTCTGTTTCAGCCCCTCTGTTTCAGCCCCTCTGTTTCAGCCCCTCTGTTTTTCGCCCTCTGTTTCTGCCCCTCTGTTTCAGCCCCTCTGTTTCAGCCCCTCTGTTTCCTCCCCTCTGTTTCTCGCCCTCTGTTTCAGCCCCTCTGTTTCAGCCCCTCTGTTTCAGCCCCTCTGTTTCTCGCCCTCTGTTTTCGCCCTCTGTTTCAGCCCCTCTGTTTCAGCCCCTCTGTTTCAGCCCCTATGTTTCAGCCTCTGTGTTTCTCGCCCTCTGTTTCAGCCCCTCTGTTTCAGCCCCTCTGTTTCAGCCCCTCTGTTTCAGCCCCTCTCTTTCTCGCCCTCTGTTTCTCGCCCTCTGTTTCAGCCCCTCTGTTTCAGCCCCTCTGTTTCTCGCCCTCTGTTTCAGCCCCTCTGTATCAGCCCCTCTGTTTCAGCCCCTCTGTATCAGCCCCTCTGTTTCAGTCCCTCAGTTTCTCGCCCTCTGTTTCAGCCCCTCTGTTTCAGCCCCTCTGTTTCAGCCCCTCTGTTTCAGCTCCTCTGTTTCTCGCCCTTTGTTTCAGCCCCTCTGTTTCTCGCCCTCTGTTTCAGCCTCTCTGTTTCTCGCCCTCTGTTTCAGCCCCTCTGTTTCAGCCCCTCTGTTTCAGCCCCTCTGTTTCTCGCCCTCTGTTTCAGCCACTCTGTTTCAGCCGCTCTGTTTCTCGCCCTCTGTTTCAGCCCCTCTGTTTCAGCCCCTCTGTATCAGCCCCTCGGTTTCAGACCCTCTGTTTCTCGCCCTCTGTTTCTCGCCCTCTGTTTCTCGCCCTCTGTTTCTCGCCCTCTGTTTCAGCCCCTCTGTTTCAGCCCCTCTGTTTCTCGCCCTCTGTTTCTCGCCCACTGTTTCTCGCCCTCTGTTTCAGCCCCTCTGTTTCAGCCCCTCTGTTTCAGCCCCTTTGTTTCAGCCCCTCTGTTTCTCGCCCTCTGTTTCAGCCCCTCTGTTTCAGCCCCTCTGTTTCAGCCCCTCTGTTTCAGCCCCTCTGTTTCTCGCCCACTGTTTCAGCCCCTCTGTTTCAGCCCCTCTGTTTCAGCCCCTCTGTTTCTCGCCCTCTGTTTCTCGCCCTCTGTTTCAGCCCCTCTGTTTCAGCCCCTCTGTATCAGCACCTCTGTTTCAGCCTCTGTGTTTCTCGCCCTCTGTTTCAGCCCCTCTGTTTCAGCCCCTCTGTTTCAGCCCCTCTGTTTCTCGCTCTCTGTTTCTCGCCCTCTGTTTCTCACCCTCTGTTTCTCGCCCTCTGTTTCTCGCCCTCTGTTTCAGCCCCTCTTTTTCAGCCCCTCTGTTTCTCGCCCTCTGTTTCTCGCCCTCTGTTTCTCGCCCTCTGTTTCAGCCCCTCTGTATCAGCCCCTCCGTTTCAGCCCCTCTGTTTCTCGCCCTCTGTTTCAGCCCCTCTGTTTCAGCCCCTCTGTTTCAGCCCCTCTGTTTCAGCTCCTCTGTTTCTCGCCCTCTGTTTCAGCCCCTCTGTTTCTCGCCCTCTGTTTCAGCCCCTCTGTTTCTCGCCCTATGTTTCAGCCCCTCTGTTTCAGCCCTTCTGTTTCAGCCCCTCTGTGTCTCGCCCTCTGTTTCAGCCACTCTGTTTCAGCCCCTCTGTTTCTCGCCCTCTGTATCAGCCCCTCTGTTTCAGCCCCTCTGTATCAGCCCCTCTGTTTCAGCCCCTCTGTTTCTCGCCCTCTGTTTCTCGCCCTCTGTTTCAAACCCTCTGTTTCAGCCCCTCTGTTTCAGCCCCTCTGTTTCAGCCCCTCTGTTTCAGCCCCTCTGTTTCTCGCCCTCTGTTTCTAGCCCTCTGTTTCTCGCTCTCTGTTTCTCGCCCTCTGTTTCTCGCCCTGTGTTTCAGCCCCTCTGTTTCAGCCCCTCTGGTTCAGCCCCTCTGTTTCAGCCCCTCTGTTTCAGCCCCTCTGTTTCTCGCCCTCTGTTTCTCGACCTCTGTTTCAGCCCCTCTGTTTCTCGCCCACTGTTTCAGCCCCTCTGTTTCAGCCCCTCTGTATCAGCCCCTCTGTTTCAGCCCCACTGTTTCTCGCCCTCTGTTTCTCGCTCTCTGTTTCTCGCCCTCTGTTTCCGGCCCTCTGTTTCAGCCCCTCTGTTTCAGCCCCTCTGTTTCAGCCCCTCTGTTTATAGCCCCTCTGTTTCTCGCCCTCTGTTTCAGCCCCTCTGTTTCTCGCCCTCTGTTTCAGCCCCTCTGTTTCAGCCCCTCTGTATCAGCCCCTCTGTTTCAGCCCCTCTGTTTCTCGCCCTCTGTTTCTCGCCCTCTGTTTCAGCCCCTCTGTTTCAGCCCGTCTCTTTCAGCCCCTCTGTTTAAGCCCCTCTGTTTCTCGCCCTCTGTTTCTCGCCCTCTGTTTCTCGCCCTCTGTTTCTCGCCCTATGTTTCAGCCCCTCTGTTTCAGCCCCTCTGTTTCAGCCCCTCTGTTTCTCGCCCTCTGTTTCTCGCCCACTGTTTCTCGCCCTCTGTTTCAGCCCCTCTGTTTCAGCCCCTCTGTTTCAGACCCTCTGTTCAGCCCCTCTGTTTCAGCCCCTCTGTTTCAGCCCCTCTGTTTCAGCCCCTCTGTTTCAGCCCCTCTGTTTCTCGCCCTCTGTTTCTCGCCCTCTGTTTCTCGCCCTCTTTTTCAGCCCCTCTGTTTCAGCCCCTCTGTTTCAGCCCCTCTGTTTCTAGCCCTCTGTTTCTCGCCCTCTGTTTCAGCCCCTGTGTTTCAGCCCCTCTGTTTCAGCCCCTCTGTTTCTCGCTCTCTGTTTCTCGCCCTCTGTTTCTCGCCCATTGTTTCTCGCCCTCTGTTTTTCGCCCTCTGTTTCAGCCCCTCTGTTTCAGCCCGTCTGTTTCTCGCCCTCTGTTTCTCGCCCTCTGTTTCTCGCCCTCTGTTTCAGCCCCTCTGTATCAGCCCCTCTGTTTCAGCCCCTCTGTTTCTCGCCCTCTGTTTCAGCCCCTCTGTTTCAGCCCCTCTGTTTCCGCCCCTCTGTTTCTCGCCCTCTGTTTCAGCCCCTCTGTTTCAGCCCCTCTGTTTCAGCCCCTCTGTTTCTCGCCCTCTGTTTTCGCCCTCTGTTTCAGCCCCTCTGTTTCAGCCCCTCTGTTTCAGCCCCTCTGTTTCAGCCTCTCTGTTTCTCGCCCTCTGTTTCAGCCCCTCTGTTTCAGCCCCTCTGTTTCAGCCCCTCTGTTTCAGCCCCTCTGTTTCAGCCCCTCTGTATCAGCCCCTCTGTTTCAGTCCCTCAGTTTCTCGCCCTCTGTTTCAGCCCCTCTGTTTCAGTCCCTCAGTTTCTCGCCCTCTGTTTCAGCCCCTCTGTTTCAGCCCCTCTGTTTCTCGCTCTCTGTTTCTCGCCCTCTGTTTCTCGCCCTCTGTTTCTCGCCCTCTGTTTCTCGCCCTCTGTTTCAGCCCCTCTGTTTCAGCCCCTCTGTTTCTCGCACTCTGTTTCAGCCCCTCTGTTTCTCGCCCTCTGTTTCAGCCCCTCTGTTTCAGCCCCTCTGTATCAGCCCCTCGGTTTCAGACCCTCTGTTTCTCGCCCTCTGTTTCTCGCCCTCTGTTTCTCGCCCTCTGTTTCTCGCCCTCTGTTTCTCGCCCTCTGTTTCAGCCCCTCTGTTTCTCGCCCTCTGTTTCTCGCCCACTGTTTCTCGCCCTCTGTTTCAGCCCCTCTGTTTCAGCCCCTCTGTTTCAGCCCCTTTGTTTCAGCCCCTCTGTTTCTCGCCCTCTGTTTCAGCCCCTCTGTTTCAGCCCCTCTGTTTCAGCCCCTCTGTTTCAGCCCCTCTGTTTCTCGCCCACTGTTTCAGCCCCTCTGTTTCAGCCCCTCTGTTTCAGCCCCTCTGTTTCTCGCCCTCTGTTTCTCGCCCTCTGTTTCAGCCCCTCTGTTTCAGCCCCTCTGTTTCAGCCCCTCTGTTTCAGCCTCTGTGTTTCTCGCCCTCTGTTTCAGCCCCTCTGTTTCAGCCCCTCTGTTTCAGCCCCTCTGTTTCTCGCTCTCTGTTTCTCGCCCTCTGTTTCTCACCCTCTGTTTCTCGCCCTCTGTTTCTCGCCCTCTGTTTCAGCCCCTCTTTTTCAGCCCCTCTGTTTCTCGCCCTCTGTTTCTCGCCCTCTGTTTCTCGCCCTCTGTTTCAGCCCCTCTGTATCAGCCCCTCCGTTTCAGCCCCTCTGTTTCTCGCCCTCTGTTTCAGCCCCTCTGTTTCAGCCCCTCTGTTTCAGCCCCTCTGTTTCAGCTCCTCTGTTTCTCGCCCTCTGTTTCAGCCCCTTTGTTTCAGCCCCTCTGTTTCTCGCCCTCTGTTTCAGCCCCTCTGTTTCAGCCCCTCTGTTTCAGCCCCTCTGTTTCAGCCCCTCTGTTTCTCGCCCTCTGTTTCAGCCCCTCTGTTTCAGCCCCTCTGTTTCAGCCCCTCTGTTTCTCGCCCTCTGTTTCTCGCCCTCTGTTTCAGCACCTCTGTTTCAGCCCCTCTGTTTCAGCCCCTCTGTTTCAGCCTCTGTGTTTATCGCCCTCTGTTTCAGCCCCTCTGTTTCAGCCCCTCTGTTTCAGCCCCTCTGTTTCCCGCTCTCTGTTTCTCGCCCTCTGTTTCTCACCCTCTGTTTCTCGCCCTCTGTTTCAGCCCCTCTGTTTCAGCCCCTCTGTTTCAGCCCCTCTGTTTCAGCTCCTCTGTTTCTCGCCCTCTGTTTCTCGCCCTCTGTTTCAGCCCCTCTGTTTCTCGCCCTCTGTTTCAGCCCCTCTGTTTCTCGCCCTATGTTTCAGCCCCTCTGTTTCAGCCCTTCTGTTTCAGCCCCTCTGTGTCTCGCCCTCTGTTTCAGCCACTCTGTTTCAGCCCCTCTGTTTCTCGCCCTCTGTATCAGCCCCTCTGTTTCAGCCCCTCTGTATCAGCCCCTCTGTTTCAGCCCCTCTGTTTCTCGCCCTCTGTTTCAGCCCCTCTGTTTCAGCCCCTCTGTTTCAGCCCCTCTGTTTCAGCTCCTCTGTTTCTCGCCCTCTGTTTCTCGCCCTCTGTTTCAGCCCCTCTGTTTCTCGCCCTCTGTTTCAGCCCCTCTGTTTCTCGCCCTATGTTTCAGCCCCTCTGTTTCAGCCCTTCTGTTTCAGCCCCTCTGTGTCTCGCCCTCTGTTTCAGCCACTCTGTTTCAGCCCCTCTGTTTCTCGCCCTCTGTATCAGCCCCTCTGTTTCAGCCCCTCTGTATCAGCCCCTCTGTTTCAGCCCCTCTGTTTCTCGCCCTCTGTTTCTCGCCCTCTGTTTCAAACCCTCTGTTTCAGCCCCTCTGTTTCAGCCCCTCTGTTTCAGCCCCTCTGTTTCAGCCCCTCTGTTTCTCGCCCTCTGTTTCTAGCCCTCTGTTTCTCGCTCTCTGTTTCTCCCCCTCTGTTTCTCGCCCTGTGTTTCAGCCCCTCTGTTTCAGCCCCTCTGGTTCAGCCCCTCTGTTTCAGCCCCTCTGTTTCAGCCCCTCTGTTTCTCGCCCTCTGTTTCTCGACCTCTGTTTCAGCCCCTCTGTTTCTCGCCCACTGTTTCAGCCCCTCTGTTTCAGCCCCTCTGTATCAGCCCCTCTGTTTCAGCCCCACGGTTTCTCGCCCTCTGTTTCTCGCTCTCTGTTTCTCGCCCTCTGTTTCCGGCCCTCTGTTTCAGCCCCTCTGTTTCAGCCCCTCTGTTTCAGCCCCTCTGTTTATAGCCCCTCTGTTTCTCGCCCTCTGTTTCAGCCCCTCTGTTTCTCGCCCTCTGTTTCAGCCCCCTGTTTCAGCCCCTCTGTTTCAGCCCCTCTGTTTCAGCTCCTCTGTTTCTCGCCCTCTGTTTCCCGCCCTCTTTTTCAGCCGCTCTGTTTCTCGCCCTCTGTTTCAGCCCCTCAGTTTCTCGCCCTCTGTTTCAGCCACTCTGTTTCAACCCCTCTGTTTCAGCCCCTCTGTTTCTCGCCCTCTGTTTCAGCCCCACTGTTTCAGCCCCTCTGTTTCTCGCCCTCTGTTTCAGCCCCTCTGTTTCATCCCTCTGATTCTCGCCCTCTGTTTCTCGCCCACTGTTTCAAACCCTCTGTTTCAGCCCCTCTGTTTCAGCCCCTCTGTTTCAGACCCTCTGTTTCAGCCCCTCTGTTTCTCGCCCTCTGTTTCTAGCCCTCTGTTTCTCGCTCTCTGTTTCTCGCCCTCTGTTTCTCGCCCTGTGTTTCAGCCCCTCTGTTTCAGCCCCTCTGGTGCCGCCCCTCTGTTTCACCCCCTCTGTTTCTCGCCCTATGTTTCAGCCCCTCTGTTTCTCGCCCTCTGTTTCAGCCCCTCTGTTTCAGCCCCTCTGTATCAGCCCCTCTGTTTCAGCCCCTCTGTTTCAGCCCCTCTGTTTCTCGCCCTCTGTTTCTCGCCCTCTGTTTCTCGCCCTCTGTTTCAGCCCCTCTGTTTCAGCCCCTCTGTTTCAGCCCCTCTGTTTCAGCCCCTCTGTTTCTCGCCCTCTGTTTCAGCCCCTCTGTTTCAGCCCCTCTGTTTCAGCCCCTCTGTTTCAGCCCCTCTGTTTCTCGCCATCTGTTTCTCGCCCTCTGTTTCTCGCCCTCTGTTTCTCGCCCTCTGTTTCAGCCCCTCTGTTTCTCGCCCTCTGTTTCTCGCCCTCTGTTTCTCGCTCTCTGTTTCTCGCCCTCTGTTTCAGCACCTCTGTTTCAGCCCCTCTGTTTCAGCCACTCTGTTTCTCGCCCTCTGTTTCAGCCCCTCTGTTTCAGCCCCTCTGTTTCAGCCCCTCTGTTTCTCGCCCACTGTTTCAGCCCCTCTGTTTCTCGCCCACTGTTTCAGCCCCTCTGTTTCTCGCCCTCTGTTTCAGCCACTCTGTTTCAGCACCTCTGTTTCAGCCCCTCTGTTTCTCGCCCTCTGTTTCAGCTCCTCTGTTTCAGCCCCTCTGTTTCTCGCCCTCTGTTTCAGCCCCTCTGTTTCAGCCCCTCTGTTTCAGCCCCTCTGTTTCTTGCCCTCTGTTTCTCGCCCTCTGTTTCAGCCCCTCTGTTTCAGCCCCTCTGTTTCAGCCCCTCTGTTTCAGCCCCTCTGTTTCTCGCCCTCTGTTTCTCGCCCTCTGTTTCTCGCTCTCTGTTTCTCGCCCTCTGTTTCTCGCCTCTGTTTCAGCCCCTCTGTTTCAGCCCCTCTGTTTCAGCCCCTCTGTTTTTAGCCCCTCTGTTTCTCGCCCTCTGTTTCAGCCCGTCTGTTTCTCGCCCTCTGTTTCAGCCCCTCTGTTTCAGCCCCTCTGTATCAGCCCCTCTGTTTCAGCCCCTCTGTTTCTCGCCCTCTGTTTCTCGCCCTCTCTTTCAGCCCCTCTGTTTCAGCCCATCCCTTTCAGCCCCTCTGTTTCAGCCCCTCTGTTTCTCGCCCTCTGTTTCTCGCCCTCTGTTTCTCGCCCTCTGTTTCTCGCCAACTGTTTCAGCCCCTCTGTTTCAGCCCCTCTGTTTCAGCCCCTCTGTTTCTCGCACTCTGTTTCTCGCCCACTGTTTCTCGCCCTCTGTTTCAGCCCCTCTGTTTCAGCCCCTCTGTTTCAGCCCCTCTGTTTCAGCCCCTCTGTTTCTCGCCCTCTGTTTCTGCCCCTCTGTTTCAGCCCCTCTGTTTCAGCCCCTCTGTTTCCTCCCCTCTGTTTCTCGCCCTCTGTTTCAGCCCCTCTGTTTCAGCCCCTCTGTTTCAGCCCCTCTGTTTCTCGCCCTCTGTTTTCGCCCTCTGTTTCAGCCCCTCTGTTTCAGCCCCTCTGTTTCAGCCCCTATGTTTCAGCCTCTGTGTTTCTCGCCCTCTGTTTCAGCCCCTCTGTTTCAGCCCCTCTGTTTCAGCCCCTCTGTTTCAGCCCCTCTCTTTCTCGCCCTCTGTTTCTCGCCCTCTGTTTCAGCCCCTCTGTTTCAGCCCCTCTGTTTCTCGCCCTCTGTTTCAGCCCCTCTGTATCAGCCCCTCTGTTTCAGCCCCTCTGTATCAGCCCCTCTGTTTCAGTCCCTCAGTTTCTCGCCCTCTGTTTCAGCCCCTCTGTTTCAGCCCCTCTGTTTCAGCCCCTCTGTTTCAGCCCCTCTGTTTCAGCCCCTCTGTTTCAGCCCCTCTGTTTCTCGCCCTCTGTTTCTGCCCCTCTGTTTCAGCCCCTCTGTTTCAGCCCCTCTGTTTCCTCCCCTCTGTTTCTCGCCCTCTGTTTCAGCCCCTCTGTTTCAGCCCCTCTGTTTCAGCCCCTCTGTTTCTCGCCCTCTGTTTTCGCCCTCTGTTTCAGCCCCTCTGTTTCAGCCCCTCTGTTTCAGCCCCTATGTTTCAGCCTCTGTGTTTCTCGCCCTCTGTTTCAGCCCCTCTGTTTCAGCCCCTCTGTTTCAGCCCCTCTGTTTCAGCCCCTCTCTTTCTCGCCCTCTGTTTCTCGCCCTCTGTTTCAGCCCCTCTGTTTCAGCCCCTCTGTTTCTCGCCCTCTGTTTCAGCCCCTCTGTATCAGCCCCTCTGTTTCAGCCCCTCTGTATCAGCCCCTCTGTTTCAGTCCCTCAGTTTCTCGCCCTCTGTTTCAGCCCCTCTGTTTCAGCCCCTCTGTTTCAGCCCCTCTGTTTCAGCTCCTCTGTTTCTCGCCCTTTGTTTCAGCCCCTCTGTTTCTCGCCCTCTGTTTCAGCCTCTCTGTTTCTCGCCCTCTGTTTCAGCCCCTCTGTTTCAGCCCCTCTGTTTCAGCCCCTCTGTTTCTCGCCCTCTGTTTCAGCCACTCTGTTTCAGCCCCTCTGTTTCTCGCCCTCTGTTTCAGCCCCTCTGTTTCAGCCCCTCTGTATCAGCCCCTCGGTTTCAGACCCTCTGTTTCTCGCCCTCTGTTTCTCGCCCTCTGTTTCTCGCCCTCTGTTTCTCGCCCTCTGTTTCAGCCCCTCTGTTTCAGCCCCTCTGTTTCTCGCCCTCTGTTTCTCGCCCACTGTTTCTCGCCCTCTGTTTCAGCCCCTCTGTTTCAGCCCCTCTGTTTCAGCCCCTTTGTTTCAGCCCCTCTGTTTCTCGCCCTCTGTTTCAGCCCCTCTGTTTCAGCCCCTCTGTTTCAGCCCCTCTGTTTCAGCCCCTCTGTTTCTCGCCCACTGTTTCAGCCCCTCTGTTTCAGCCCCTCTGTTTCAGCCCCTCTGTTTCTCGCCCTCTGTTTCTCGCCCTCTGTTTCAGCCCCTCTGTTTCAGCCCCTCTGTATCAGCACCTCTGTTTCAGCCTCTGTGTTTCTCGCCCTCTGTTTCAGCCCCTCTGTTTCAGCCCCTCTGTTTCAGCCCCTCTGTTTCTCGCTCTCTGTTTCTCGCCCTCTGTTTCTCACCCTCTGTTTCTCGCCCTCTGTTTCTCGCCCTCTGTTTCAGCCCCTCTTTTTCAGCCCCTCTGTTTCTCGCCCTCTGTTTCTCGCCCTCTGTTTCTCGCCCTCTGTTTCAGCCCCTCTGTATCAGCCCCTCCGTTTCAGCCCCTCTGTTTCTCGCCCTCTGTTTCAGCCCCTCTGTTTCAGCCCCTCTGTTTCAGCCCCTCTGTTTCAGCTCCTCTGTTTCTCGCCCTCTGTTTCTCGCCCTCTGTTTCAGCCCCTCTGTATCAGCCCCTCTGTTTCAGCCCCTCTGTTTCTCGCCCTCTGTTTCTCGCCCTCTGTTTCAAACCCTCTGTTTCAGCCCCTCTGTTTCAGCCCCTCTGTTTCAGCCCCTCTGTTTCAGCCCCTCTGTTTCTCGCCCTCTGTTGCTAGCCCTCTGTTTCTCGCTCTCTGTTTCTCGCCCTCTGTTTCTCGCCCTGTGTTTCAGCCCCTCTGTTTCAGCCCCTCTGGTTCAGCCCCTCTGTTTCAGCCCCTCTGTTTCAGCCCCTCTGTTTCTCGCCCTCTGTTTCTCGACCTCTGTTTCAGCCCCTCTGTTTCTCGCCCACTGTTTCAGCCCCTCTGTTTCAGCCCCTCTGTATCAGCCCCTCTGTTTCAGCCCCACTGTTTCTCGCCCTCTGTTTCTCGCTCTCTGTTTCTCGCCCTCTGTTTCCGGCCCTCTGTTTCAGCTCCTCTGTTTCAGCCCCTCTGTTTCAGCCCCTCTGTTTATAGCCCCTCTGTTTCTCGCCCTCTGTTTCAGCCCCTCTGTTTCTCGCCCTCTGTTTCAGCCCCTCTGTTTCAGCCCCTCTGTATCAGCCCCTCTGTTTCAGCCCCTCTGTTTCTCGCCCTCTGTTTCTCGCCCTCTGTTTCAGCCCCTCTGTTTCAGCCCGTCTCTTTCAGCCCCTCTGTTTAAGCCCCTCTGTTTCTCGCCCTCTGTTTCTCGCCCTCTGTTTCTCGCCCTCTGTTTCTCGCCCTATGTTTCAGCCCCTCTGTTTCAGCCCCTCTGTTTCAGCCCCTCTGTTTCTCGCCCTCTGTTTCTCGCCCACTGTTTCTCGCCCTCTGTTTCAGCCCCTCTGTTTCAGCCCCTCTGTTTCAGACCTACTGTTCAGCCCCTCTGTTTCAGCCCCTCTGTTTCAGCCCCTCTGTTTCAGCCCCTCTGTTTCAGCCCCTCTGTTTCTCGCCCTCTGTTTCTCGCCCTCTGTTTCTCGCCCTCTTTTTCAGCCCCTCTGTTTCAGCCCCTCTGTTTCAGCCCCTCTGTTTCTAGCCCTCTGTTTCTCGCCCTCTGTTTCAGCCCCTGTGTTTCAGCCCCTCTGTTTCAGCCCCTCTGTTTCTCGCTCTCTGTTTCTCGCCCTCTGTTTCTCGCCCATTGTTTCTCGCCCTCTGTTTTTCGCCCTCTGTTTCAGCCCCTCTGTTTCAGCCCGTCTGTTTCTCGCCCTCTGTTTCTCGCCCTCTGTTTCTCGCCCTCTGTTTCAGCCCCTCTGTATCAGCCCCTCTGTTTCAGCCCCTCTGTTTCTCGCCCTCTGTTTCAGCCCCTCTGTATCAGCCCCTCTGTTTCAGCCCCTCTGTTTCTCGCCCTCTGTTTCAGCCCCTCTGTTTCAGCCCCTCTGTTTCAGCCCCTCTGTTTCAGCTCCTCTGTTTCTCGCCCTCTGTTTCTCGCCCTCTGTTTCAGCCCCACTGTTTCTCGCCCTCGGTTTCAGCCCCTCTGTTTCTCGCCCTCTGTTTCAGCCCCTCTGTTTCAGCCCCTCTGTTTCAGCCCCTCTATTTCAGCCCCTCTGTTTCTCGCCCTCTGTTTCTCGCCCTCTGTTTCTCGCCCTCTGTTTCAGCCCCTCTGTTTCAGCCCCTCTGTGTCAGCCCCTCTGTTTCAGCCCCTCTGTTTCTCGCCCTCTGTTTCAGCCCCTCTGTTTCAGCCCCTCTGTTTCAGCCCCTCTGTTTCAGCCCCTCTGTTTCTCGCCATCTGTTTCTCGCCCTCTGTTTCTCGCCCTCTGTTTCTCGCCCTCTGTTTCAGCCCCTCTGTTTCTCGCCCTCTGTTTCTCGCCCTCTGTTTCTCGCTCTCTGTTTCTCGCCCTCTGTTTCAGCCCCGCTGTTTCAGCCCCTCTGTTTCAGCCACTCTGTTTCTCGCCCTCTGTTTCAGCCCCTCTGTTTCAGCCCCTCTGTTTCAGCCCCTCTGTTTCAGCCCCTCTGTATCAGCTCCTCTGTTTCTCGCCCTCTGTTTCTCGCCCACTGTTTCAGCCCCTCTGTTTCTCGCCCACTGTTTCAGCCCCTCTGTTTCTCGCCCTCTGTTTCAGCCACTCTGTTTCAGCCCCTCTGTTTCAGCCCCTCTGTTTCTCGCCCTCTGTTTCAGCTCCTCTGTTTCAGCCCCTCTGTTTCTCGCCCTCTGTTTCAGCCCCTCTGTTTCAGCCCCTCTGTATCAGCCCCTCTGTTTCAGCCCCTCTGTTTCTTGCCCTCTGTTTCTCGCCCTCTGTTTCAGCCCCTCTGTTTCAGCCCCTCTGTTTCAGCCCCTCTGTTTCAGCCCCTCTGTTTCTCGCCCTCTGTTTCTCGCCCTCTGTTTCTCGCCTCTGTTTCAGCCCCTCTGTTTCAGCCCCTCTGTTTCAGCCCCTCTGTTTTTAGCCCCTCTGTTTCTCGCCCTCTGTTTCAGCCCCTCTGTTTCTCGCCCTCTGTTTCAGCCCCTCTGTTTCAGCCCCTCTGTATCAGCCCCTCTGTTTCAGCCCCTCTGTTTCTCGCTCTCTGTTTCTCGCCCTCTGTTTCAGCCCCTCTGTTTCAGCCCGTCTCTTTCAGCCCCTCTGTTTCAGCCCCTCTGTTTCTCGCCCTCTGTTTCTCGCCCTCTGTTTCTCGCCCTCTGTTTCTCGCCAACTGTTTCAGCCCCTCTGTTTCAGCCCCTCTGTTTCAGCCCCTCTGTTTCTCGCCCTCTGTTTCTCGCCCACTGTTTCTCGCCCTCTGTTTCAGCCCCTCTGTTTCAGCCCCTCTGTTTCAGCCCATCTGTTTCAGCCCCTCTGTTTCTCGCCCTCTGTTTCTGCCCCTCTGTTTCAGCCCCTCTGTTTCAGCCCCTCTGTTTCCGCCCCTCTGTTTCTCGCCCTCTGTTTCAGCCCCTCTGTTTCAGCCCCTCTGTTTCAGCCCCTCTGTTTCTCGCCCTCTGTTTTCGCCCTCTGTTTCAGCCCCTCTGTTTCAGCCCCTCTGTTTCAGCCCCTCTGTTTCAGCCTCTCTGTTTCTCGCCCTCTGTTTCAGCCCCTCTGTTTCTGCCCCTCTGTTTCAGCCCCTCTGTTTCAGCCCCTCTGTTTCTCGCTCTCTGTTTCTCGCCCTCTGTTTCTCGCCCTCTGTTTCTCGCCCTCTGTTTCTCACCCTCTGTTTCTCGCCCTCTGTTTCAGCCCCTCTGTATCAGCCCCTCTGTTTCAGTCCCTCTGTTTCTCGCCCTCTGTTTCAGCCCCTCTGTTTCAGCCCCTCTGTTTCAGCCCCTCTGTTTCAGCTCCTCTGTTTCTCGCCCTCTGTTTCAGCCCCTCTGTTTCTCGCCCTCTGTTTCAGCCCCTCTGTTTCTCGCCCTCTCTTTCAGCCCCTCTGTTTCAGCCCCTCTGTTTCAGCCCCTCTGTTTCTCGCCCTCTGTTTCAGCCACTCTGTTTCAGCCCCTCTGTTTCTCTCCCTCTGTTTCAGCCCCTCTGTTTCAGCCCCTCTGTATCAGCCCCTCTGTTTCAGACCCTCTGTTTCTCGCCCTCTGTTTCTCGCCCTCTGTTTCTCGCCCTCTGTTTCTCGCCCTCTGTTTCTCGCCCTCTGTTTCAGCCCCTCTGTTTCAGCCCCTCTGTTTCTCGCCCTCTGTTTCTCGCCCACTGTTTCTCGCCCTCTGTTTCAGCCCCTCTGTTTCAGCCCCTCTGTTTGAGCCCCTTTGTTTCAGCCCCTCTGTTTCTCGCCCTCTGTTTCAGCCCCTCTGTTTCAGCCCCTCTGTTTCAGCCCCTCTGTTTCAGCCCCTCTGTTTCTCGCCCACTGTTTCAGCCCCTCTGTTTCAGCCCCTCTGTTTCAGCCCCTCTGTTTCTCGCCCTTTGTTTCTCGCCCTCTGTTTCAGCCCCTCTGTTTCAGCCCCTCTGTTTCAGCCCCTCTGTTTCAGCCTCTGTGTTTATCGCCCTCTGTTTCAGCCCCTCTGTTTCAGCCCCTCTGTTTCAGCCCCTCTGTTTCTCGCTCTCTGTTTCTCGCCCTCTGTTTCTCACCCTCTGTTTCTCGCCCTCTGTTTCTCGCCCTCTGTTTCAGCCCCTCTTTTTCAGCCCCTCTGTTTCTCGCCCTCTGTTTCTCGCCCTCTGTTTCTCGCCCTCTGTTTCAGCCCCTCTGTATCAGCCCCTCCGTTTCAGCCCCTCTGTTTCTCGCCCTCTGTTTCAGGCCCTCTGTTTCAGCCCCTCTGTTTCAGCCCCTCTGTTTCATCTCCTCTGTTTCTCGCCCTCTGTTTCTCGCCCTCTGTTTCAGCCCCTCTGTTTCTCGCCCTCTGTTTCAGCCCCTCTGTTTCTCGCCCTATGTTTCAGCCCCTCTGTTTCAGCCCTTCTGTTTCAGCCCCTCTGTGTCTCGCCCTCTGTTTCAGCCACTCTGTTTCAGCCCCTCTGTTTCTCGCCCTCTGTATCAGCCCCTCTGTTTCAGCCCCTCTGTATCAGCCCCTCTGTTTCAGCCCCTCTGTTTCAGCCCCTCTGTTTCAGCCCCTCTGTTTCAGCTCCTCTGTTTCTCGCCCTCTGTTTCAGCCCCTCTGTTTCTCGCCCTCTGTTTCTCGCCCTCTGTTTCTCGCCCTCTGTTTCAGCCCCTCTGTTTCTCGCCCTCTGTTTCTCGCCCTCTGTTTCTCGCTCTCTGTTTCTCGCCCTCTGTTTCAGCCCCTCTGTTTCAGCCCCTCTGTTTCAACAACTCTGTTTCTCGCCCTCTGTTTCAGCCCCTCTGTTTCAGCCCCTCTGTTTCAGCCCCTCTGTTTCAGCCCCTCTGTATCAGCTCCTCTGTTTCTCGCCCTCTGTTTCTCGCCCACTGTTTCAGCCCCTCTGTTTCTCGCCCACTGTTTCAGCCCCTCTGTTTCTCGCCCTCTGTTTCAGCCACTCTGTTTCAGCCCCTCTGTTTCAGCCCCTCTGTTTCTCGCCCTCTGTTTCAGCTCCTCTGTTTCAGCCCCTCTGTTTCTCGCCCTCTGTTTCAGCCCCTCTGTTTCAGCCCCTCTGTATCAGCCCCTCTGTTTCAGCTCCTCTGTTTCTCGCCCTCTGTTTCTCGCCCTCTGTTTCAGCCCCTCTGTTTCTCGCCCTCTGTTTCAGCCCCTCTGTTTCTCGCCCTATGTTTCAGCCCCTCTGTTTCAGCCCTTCTGTTTCAGCCCCTCTGTGTCTCGCCCTCTGTTTCAGCCACTCTGTTTCAGCCCCTCTGTTTCTCGCCCTCTGTATCAGCCCCTCTGTTTCAGCCCCTCTGTATCAGCCCCTCTGTTTCAGCCCCTCTGTTTCTCGCCCTCTGTTTCTCGCCCTCTGTTTCAAACCCTCTGTTTCAGCCCCTCTGTTTCAGCCCCTCTGTTTCAGCCCCTCTGTTTCAGCCCCTCTGTTTCTCGCCCTCTGTTTCTAGCCCTCTGTTTCTCGCTCTCTGTTTCTCGCCCTCTGTTTCTCGCCCTGTGTTTCAGCCCCTCTGTTTCAGCCCCTCTGGTTCAGCCCCTCTGTTTCAGCCCCTCTGTTTCAGCCCCTCTGTTTCTCGCCCTCTGTTTCTCGACCTCTGTTTCAGCCCCTCTGTTTCTCGCCCACTGTTTCAGCCCCTCTGTTTCAGCCCCTCTGTATCAGCCCCTCTGTTTCAGCCCCACTGTTTCTCGCCCTCTGTTTCTCGCTCTCTGTTTCTCGCCCTCTGTTTCCGGCCCTCTGTTTCAGCCCCTCTGTTTCAGCCCCTCTGTTTCAGCCCCTCTGTTTATAGCCCCTCTGTTTCTCGCCCTCTGTTTCAGCCCCTCTGTTTCTCGCCCTCTGTTTCAGCCCCTCTGTTTCAGCCCCTCTGTATCAGCCCCTCTGTTTCAGCCCCTCTGTTTCTCGCCCTCTGTTTCTCGCCCTCTGTTTCAGCCCCTCTGTTTCAGCCCGTCTCTTTCAGCCCCTCTGTTTAAGCCCCTCTGTTTCTCGCCCTCTGTTTCTCGCCCTCTGTTTCTCGCCCTCTGTTTCTCGCCCTATGTTTCAGCCCCTCTGTTTCAGCCCCTCTGTTTCAGCCCCTCTGTTTCTCGCCCTCTGTTTCTCGCCCACTGTTTCTCGCCCTCTGTTTCAGCCCCTCTGTTTCAGCCCCTCTGTTTCAGACCCTCTGTTCAGCCCCTCTGTTTCAGCCCCTCTGTTTCAGCCCCTCTGTTTCAGCCCCTCTGTTTCAGCCCCTCTGTTTCTCGCCCTCTGTTTCTCGCCCTCTGTTTCTCGCCCTCTTTTTCAGCCCCTCTGTTTCAGCCCCTCTGTTTCAGCCCCTCTGTTTCTAGCCCTCTGTTTCTCGCCCTCTGTTTCAGCCCCTGTGTTTCAGCCCCTCTGTTTCAGCCCCTCTGTTTCTCGCTCTCTGTTTCTCGCCCTCTGTTTCTCGCCCATTGTTTCTCGCCCTCTGTTTTTCGCCCTCTGTTTCAGCCCCTCTGTTTCAGCCCGTCTGTTTCTCGCCCTCTGTTTTTCGCCCTCTGTTTCTCGCCCTCTGTTTCAGCCCCTCTGTATCAGCCCCTCTGTTTCAGCCCCTCTGTTTCTCGCCCTCTGTTTCAGCCCCTCTGTATCAGCCCCTCTGTTTCAGCCCCTCTGTTTCTCGCCCTCTGTTTCAGCCCCTCTGTTTCAGCCCCTCTGTTTCAGCCCCTCTGTTTCAGCTCCTCTGTTTCTCGCCCTCTGTTTCTCGCCCTCTGTTTCAGCCCCACTGTTTCTCGCCCTCGGTTTCAGCCCCTCTGTTTCTCGCCCTCTGTTTCAGCCCCTCTGTTTCAGCCCCTCTGTTTCAGCCCCGCTGTTTCTCGCCCTCTGTTTCAGCCACTCTGTTTCAGCCCCTCTGTTTCAGCCCCTCTATTTCAGCCCCTCTGTTTCTCGCCCTCTGTTTCTCGCCCTCTGTTTCTCGCCCTCTGTTTCAGCCCCTCTGTTTCAGCCCCTCTGTGTCAGCCCCTCTGTTTCAGCCCCTCTGTTTCTCGCCCTCTGTTTCAGCCCCTCTGTTTCAGCCCCTCTGTTTCAGCCCCTCTGTTTCAGCCCCTCTGTTTCTCGCCATCTGTTTCTCGCCCTCTGTTTCTCGCCCTCTGTTTCTCGCCCTCTGTTTCAGCCCCTCTGTTTCTCGCCCTCTGTTTCTCGCCCTCTGTTTCTCGCTCTCTGTTTCTCGCCCTCTGTTTCAGCCCCGCTGTTTCAGCCCCTCTGTTTCAGCCACTCTGTTTCTCGCCCTCTGTTTCAGCCCCTCTGTTTCAGCCCCTCTGTTTCAGCCCCTCTGTTTCAGCCCCTCTGTATCAGCTCCTCTGTTTCTCGCCCTCTGTTTCTCGCCCACTGTTTCAGCCCCTCTGTTTCTCGCCCACTGTTTCAGCCCCTCTGTTTCTCGCCCTCTGTTTCAGCCACTCTGTTTCAGCCCCTCTGTTTCAGCCCCTCTGTTTCTCGCCCTCTGTTTCAGCTCCTCTGTTTCAGCCCCTCTGTTTCTCGCCCTCTGTTTCAGCCCCTCTGTTTCAGCCCCTCTGTATCAGCCCCTCTGTTTCAGCCCCTCTGTTTCTTGCCCTCTGTTTCTCGCCCTCTGTTTCAGCCCCTCTGTTTCAGCCCCTCTGTTTCAGCCCCTCTGTTTCAGCCCCTCTGTTTCTCGCCCTCTGTTTCTCGCCCTCTGTTTCTCGCCTCTGTTTCAGCCCCTCTGTTTCAGCCCCTCTGTTTCAGCCCCTCTGTTTTTAGCCCCTCTGTTTCTCGCCCTCTGTTTCAGCCCCTCTGTTTCTCGCCCTCTGTTTCAGCCCCTCTGTTTCAGCCCCTCTGTATCAGCCCCTCTGTTTCAGCCCCTCTGTTTCTCGCCCTCTGTTTCTCGCCCTCTGTTTCAGCCCCTCTGTTTCAGCCCGTCTCTTTCAGCCCCTCTGTTTCAGCCCCTCTGTTTCTCGCCCTCTGTTTCTCGCCCTCTGTTTCTCGCCCTCTGTTTCTCGCCAACTGTTTCAGCCCCTCTGTTTCAGCCCCTCTGTTTCAGCCCCTCTGTTTCTCGCCCTCTGTTTCTCGCCCACTGTTTCTCGCCCTCTGTTTCAGCCCCTCTGTTTCAGCCCCTCTGTTTCAGCCCATCTGTTTCAGCCCCTCTGTTTCTCGCCCTCTGTTTCTGCCCCTCTGTTTCAGCCCCTCTGTTTCAGCCCCTCTGTTTCCGCCCCTCTGTTTCTCGCCCTCTGTTTCAGCCCCTCTGTTTCAGCCCCTCTGTTTCAGCCCCTCTGTTTCTCGCCCTCTGTTTTCGCCCTCTGTTTCAGCCCCTCTGTTTCAGCCCCTCTGTTTCAGCCCCTCTGTTTCAGCCTCTCTGTTTCTCGCCCTCTGTTTCAGCCCCTCTGTTTCTGCCCCTCTGTTTCAGCCCCTCTGTTTCAGCCCCTCTGTTTCTCGCTCTCTGTTTCTCGCCCTCTGTTTCTCGCCCTCTGTTTCTCGCCCTCTGTTTCTCACCCTCTGTTTCTCGCCCTCTGTTTCAGCCCCTCTGTATCAGCCCCTCTGTTTCAGTCCCTCTGTTTCTCGCCCTCTGTTTCAGCCCCTCTGTTTCAGCCCCTCTGTTTCAGCCCCTCTGTTTCAGCTCCTCTGTTTCTCGCCCTCTGTTTCAGCCCCTCTGTTTCTCGCCCTCTGTTTCAGCCCCTCTGTTTCTCGCCCTCTCTTTCAGCCCCTCTGTTTCAGCCCCTCTGTTTCAGCCCCTCTGTTTCTCGCCCTCTGTTTCAGCCACTCTGTTTCAGCCCCTCTGTTTCTCTCCCTCTGTTTCAGCCCCTCTGTTTCAGCCCCTCTGTATCAGCCCCTCTGTTTCAGACCCTCTGTTTCTCGCCCTCTGTTTCTCGCCCTCTGTTTCTCGCCCTCTGTTTCTCGCCCTCTGTTTATCGCCCTCTGTTTCAGCCCCTCTGTTTCAGCCCCTCTGTTTCTCGCCCTCTGTTTCTCGCCCACTGTTTCTCGCCCTCTGTTTCAGCCCCTCTGTTTCAGCCCCTCTGTTTGAGCCCCTTTGTTTCAGCCCCTCTGTTTCTCGCCCTCTGTTTCAGCCCCTCTGTTTCAGCCCCTCTGTTTCAGCCCCTCTGTTTCAGCCCCTCTGTTTCTCGCCCACTGTTTCAGCCCCTCTGTTTCAGCCCCTCTGTTTCAGCCCCTCTGTTTCTCGCCCTTTGTTTCTCGCCCTCTGTTTCAGCCCCTCTGTTTCAGCCCCTCTGTTTCAGACCCTCTGTTTCAGCCTCTGTGTTTATCGCCCTCTGTTTCAGCCCCTCTGTTTCAGCCCCTCTGTTTCAGCCCCTCTGTTTCTCGCTCTCTGTTTCTCGCCCTCTGTTTCTCACCCTCTGTTTCTCGCCCTCTGTTTCTCGCCCTCTGTTTCAGCCCCTCTTTTTCAGCCCCTCTGTTTCTCGCCCCTCTGTTTCTCGCCCTCTGTTTCTCGCCCTCTGTTTCAGCCCCTCTGTATCAGCCCCTCCGTTTCAGCCCCTCTGTTTCTCGCCCTCTGTTTCAGCCCCTCTGTTTCAGCCCCTCTGTTTCAGCCCCTCTGTTTCATCTCCTCTGTTTCTCGCCCTCTGTTTCTCGCCCTCTGTTTCAGCCCCTCTGTTTCTCGCCCTCTGTTTCAGCCCCTCTGTTTCTCGCCCTATGTTTCAGCCCCTCTGTTTCAGCCCTTCTGTTTCAGCCCCTCTGTGTCTCGCCCTCTGTTTCAGCCACTCTGTTTCAGCCCCTCTGTTTCTCGCCCTCTGTATCAGCCCCTCTGTTTCAGCCCCTCTGTATCAGCCCCTCTGTTTCAGCCCCTCTGTTTCAGCCCCTCTGTTTCAGCCCCTCTGTTTCAGCTCCTCTGTTTCTCGCCCTCTGTTTCAGCCCCTCTGTTTCTCGCCCTCTGTTTCTCGCCCTCTGTTTCTCGCCCTCTGTTTCAGCCCCTCTGTTTCTCGCCCTCTGTTTCTCGCCATCTGTTTCTCGCTCTCTGTTTCTCGCCCTCTGTTTCAGCCCCTCTGTTTCAGCCCCTCTGTTTCAACAACTCTGTTTCTCGCCCTCTGTTTCAGCCCCTCTGTTTCAGCCCCTCTGTTTCAGCCCCTCTGTTTCAGCCCCTCTGTATCAGCTCCTCTGTTTCTCGCCCTCTGTTTCTCGCCCACTGTTTCAGCCCCTCTGTTTCTCGCCCACTGTTTCAGCCCCTCTGTTTCTCGCCCTCTGTTTCAGCCACTCTGTTTCAGCCCCTCTGTTTCAGCCCCTCTGTTTCTCGCCCTCTGTTTCAGCTCCTCTGTTTCAGCCCCTCTGTTTCTCGCCCTCTGTTTCAGCCCCTCTGTTTCAGCCCCTCTGTATCAGCCCCTCTGTTTCAGCTCCTCTGTTTCTCGCCCTCTGTTTCTCGCCCTCTGTTTCAGCCCCTCTGTTTCTCGCCCTCTGTTTCAGCCCCTCTGTTTCTCGCCCTATGTTTCAGCCCCTCTGTTTCAGCCACTCTGTTTCAGCCCCTCTGTTTCTCGCCCTCTGTATCAGCCCCTCTGTTTCAGCCCCTCTGTATCAGCCCCTCTGTTTCAGCCCCTCTGTTTCTCGCCCTCTGTTTCTCGCCCTCTGTTTCAAACCCTGTGTTTCAGCCCCTCTGTTTCAGCCCCTCTGTTTCAGTCCCTCTGTTTCAGCCCCTCTGTTTCTCGCCCTCTGTTTCTAGCCCTCTGTTTCTCGCTCTCTGTTTCTCGCCCTCTGTTTCTCGCCCTGTGTTTCAGCCCCTCTGTTTCAGCCCCTCTGGTTCAGCCCCTCTGTTTCAGCCCCTCTGTTTCAGCCCCTCTGTTTCTCGCCCTCTGTTTCTCGACCTCTGTTTCAGCCCCTCTGTTTCTCGCCCACTGTTTCAGCCCCTCTGTTTCAGCCCCTCTGTATCAGCCCCTCTGTTTCAGCCCCACTGTTTCTCGCCCTCTGTTTCTCGCTCTCTGTTTCTCGCCCTCTGTTTCCGGCCCTCTGTTTCAGCCCCTCTGTTTCAGCCCCTCTGTTTCAGCCCCTCTGTTTATAGCCCCTCTGTTTCTCGCCCTCTGTTTCAGCCCCTCTGTTTCTCGCCCTCTGTTTCAGCCCCTCTGTTTCAGCCCCTCTGTATCAGCCCCTCTGTTTCAGCCCCTCTGTTTCTCGCCCTCTGTTTCTCGCCCTCTGTTTCAGCCCCTCTGTTTCAGCCCGTCTCTTTCAGCCCCTCTGTTTAAGCCCCTCTGTTTCTCGCCCTCTGTTTCTCGCCCTCTGTTTCTCGCCCTCTGTTTCTCGCCCTATGTTTCAGCCCCTCTGTTTCAGCCCCTCTGTTTCAGCCCCTCTGTTTCTCGCCCTCTGTTTCTCGCCCACTGTTTCTCGCCCTCTGTTTCAGCCCCTCTGTTTCAGCCCCTCTGTTTCAGACCCTCTGTTCAGCCCCTCTGTTTCAGCCCCTCTGTTTCAGCCCCTCTGTTTCAGCCCCTCTGTTTCAGCCCCTCTGTTTCTCGCCCTCTGTTTCTCGCCCTCTGTTTCTCGCCCTCTTTTTCAGCCCCTCTGTTTCAGCCCCTCTGTTTCAGCCCCTCTGTTTCTAGCCCTCTGTTTCTCGCCCTCTGTTTCAGCCCCTGTGTTTCAGCCCCTCTGTTTCAGCCCCTCTGTTTCTCGCTCTCTGTTTCTCGCCCTCTGTTTCTCGCCCATTGTTTCTCGCCCTCTGTTTTTCGCCCTCTGTTTCAGCCCCTCTGTTTCAGCCCGTCTGTTTCTCGCCCTGTGTTTCTCGCCCTCTGTTTCTCGCCCTCTGTTTCAGCCCCTCTGTATCAGCCCCTCTGTTTCAGCCCCTCTGTTTCTCGCCCTCTGTTTCAGCCCCTCTGTATCAGCCCCTCTGTTTCAGCCCCTCTGTTTCTCGCCCTCTGTTTCAGCCCCTCTGTTTCAGCCCCTCTGTTTCAGCCCCTCTGTTTCAGCTCCTCTGTTTCTCGCCCTCTGTTTCTCGCCCTCTGTTTCAGCCCCACTGTTTCTCGCCCTCGGTTTCAGCCCCTCTGTTTCTCGCCCTCTGT
Organism: Stegostoma tigrinum; assembly: GCF_030684315.1. NCBI lineage: Eukaryota > Metazoa > Chordata > Chondrichthyes > Orectolobiformes > Stegostomatidae > Stegostoma > Stegostoma tigrinum. Next base: position 923,969 of record NW_026728059.1, on the reverse strand, counting down.
TTCAGCCCCTCTGTTTCAGCCCCTCTGTTTCAGCCCCGCTGTTTCTCGCCCTCTGTTTCAGCCACTCTGTTTCAGCCCCTCTGTTTCAGCCCCTCTATTTCAGCCCCTCTGTTTCTCGCCCTCTGTTTCAGCCCCTCTGTTTCAGCCCCTCTGTTTCAGCCCCTCTGTTTCAGCCCCTCTGTATCAGCTCCTCTGTTTCTCGCCCTCTGTTTCTCGCCCACTGTTTCAGCCCCTCTGTTTCTCGCCCACTGTTTCAGCCCCTCTGTTTCTCGCCCTCTGTTTCAGCCACTCTGTTTCAGCCCCTCTGTTTCAGCCCCTCTGTTTCTCGCCCTCTGTTTCAGCTCCTCTGTTTCAGCCCCTCTGTTTCTCGCCCTCTGTTTCAGCCCCTCTGTTTCAGCCCCTCTGTATCAGCCCCTCTGTTTCAGCCCCTCTGTTTCTTGCCCTCTGTTTCTCGCCCTCTGTTTCAGCCCCTCTGTTTCAGCCCCTCTGTTTCAGCCCCTCTGTTTCAGCCCCTCTGTTTCTCGCCCTCTGTTTCTCGCCCTCTGTTTCTCGCCTCTGTTTCAGCCCCTCTGTTTCAGCCCCTCTGTTTCAGCCCCTCTGTTTTTAGCCCCTCTGTTTCTCGCCCTCTGTTTCAGCCCCTCTGTTTCTCGCCCTCTGTTTCAGCCCCTCTGTTTCAGCCCCTCTGTATCAGCCCCTCTGTTTCAGCCCCTCTGTTTCTCGCCCTCTGTTTCTCGCCCTCTGTTTCAGCCCCTCTGTTTCAGCCCGTCTCTTTCAGCCCCTCTGTTTCAGCCCCTCTGTTTCTCGCCCTCTGTTTCTCGCCCTCTGTTTCTCGCCCTCTGTTTCTCGCCAACTGTTTCAGCCCCTCTGTTTCAGCCCCTCTGTTTCAGCCCCTCTGTTTCTCGCCCTCTGTTTCTCGCCCACTGTTTCTCGCCCTCTGTTTCAGCCCCTCTGTTTCAGCCCCTCTGTTTCAGCCCATCTGTTTCAGCCCCTCTGTTTCTCGCCCTCTGTTTCTGCCCCTCTGTTTCAGCCCCTCTGTTTCAGCCCCTCTGTTTCCGCCCCTCTGTTTCTCGCCCTCTGTTTCAGCCCCTCTGTTTCAGCCCCTCTGTTTCAGCCCCTCTGTTTCTCGCCCTCTGTTTTCGCCCTCTGTTTCAGCCCCTCTGTTTCAGCCCCTCTGTTTCAGCCCCTCTGTTTCAGCCTCTCTGTTTCTCGCCCTCTGTTTCAGCCCCTCTGTTTCTGCCCCTCTGTTTCAGCCCCTCTGTTTCAGCCCCTCTGTTTCTCGCTCTCTGTTTCTCGCCCTCTGTTTCTCGCCCTCTGTTTCTCGCCCTCTGTTTCTCACCCTCTGTTTCTCGCCCTCTGTTTCAGCCCCTCTGTATCAGCCCCTCTGTTTCAGTCCCTCTGTTTCTCGCCCTCTGTTTCAGCCCCTCTGTTTCAGCCCCTCTGTTTCAGCCCCTCTGTTTCAGCTCCTCTGTTTCTCGCCCTCTGTTTCAGCCCCTCTGTTTCTCGCCCTCTGTTTCAGCCCCTCTGTTTCTCGCCCTCTCTTTCAGCCCCTCTGTTTCAGCCCCTCTGTTTCAGCCCCTCTGTTTCTCGCCCTCTGTTTCAGCCACTCTGTTTCAGCCCCTCTGTTTCTCTCCCTCTGTTTCAGCCCCTCTGTTTCAGCCCCTCTGTATCAGCCCCTCTGTTTCAGACCCTCTGTTTCTCGCCCTCTGTTTCTCGCCCTCTGTTTCTCGCCCTCTGTTTCTCGCCATCTGTTTCTCGCCCTCTGTTTCTCGCCCTCTGTTTCTCGCCCTCTGTTTCAGCCCCTCTGTTTCTCGCCCTCTGTTTCTCGCCCTCTGTTTCTCGCTCTCTGTTTCTCGCCCTCTGTTTCAGCCCCGCTGTTTCAGCCCCTCTGTTTCAGCCACTCTGTTTCTCGCCCTCTGTTTCAGCCCCTCTGTTTCAGCCCCTCTGTTTCAGCCCCTCTGTTTCAGCCCCTCTGTATCAGCTCCTCTGTTTCTCGCCCTCTGTTTCTCGCCCACTGTTTCAGCCCCTCTGTTTCTCGCCCACTGTTTCAGCCCCTCTGTTTCTCGCCCTCTGTTTCAGCCACTCTGTTTCAGCCCCTCTGTTTCAGCCCCTCTGTTTCTCGCCCTCTGTTTCAGCTCCTCTGTTTCAGCCCCTCTGTTTCTCGCCCTCTGTTTCAGCCCCTCTGTTTCAGCCCCTCTGTATCAGCCCCTCTGTTTCAGCCCCTCTGTTTCTTGCCCTCTGTTTCTCGCCCTCTGTTTCAGCCCCTCTGTTTCAGCCCCTCTGTTTCAGCCCCTCTGTTTCAGCCCCTCTGTTTCTCGCCCTCTGTTTCTCGCCCTCTGTTTCTCGCCTCTGTTTCAGCCCCTCTGTTTCAGCCCCTCTGTTTCAGCCCCTCTGTTTTTAGCCCCTCTGTTTCTCGCCCTCTGTTTCAGCCCCTCTGTTTCTCGCCCTCTGTTTCAGCCCCTCTGTTTCAGCCCCTCTGTATCAGCCCCTCTGTTTCAGCCCCTCTGTTTCTCGCCCTCTGTTTCTCGCCCTCTGTTTCAGCCCCTCTGTTTCAGCCCGTCTCTTTCAGCCCCTCTGTTTCAGCCCCTCTGTTTCTCGCCCTCTGTTTCTCGCCCTCTGTTTCTCGCCCTCTGTTTCTCGCCAACTGTTTCAGCCCCTCTGTTTCAGCCCCTCTGTTTCAGCCCCTCTGTTTCTCGCCCTCTGTTTCTCGCCCACTGTTTCTCGCCCTCTGTTTCAGCCCCTCTGTTTCAGCCCCTCTGTTTCAGCCCATCTGTTTCAGCCCCTCTGTTTCTCGCCCTCTGTTTCTGCCCCTCTGTTTCAGCCCCTCTGTTTCAGCCCCTCTGTTTCCGCCCCTCTGTTTCTCGCCCTCTGTTTCAGCCCCTCTGTTTCAGCCCCTCTGTTTCAGCCCCTCTGTTTCTCGCCCTCTGTTTTCGCCCTCTGTTTCAGCCCCTCTGTTTCAGCCCCTCTGTTTCAGCCCCTCTGTTTCAGCCTCTCTGTTTCTCGCCCTCTGTTTCAGCCCCTCTGTTTCTGCCCCTCTGTTTCAGCCCCTCTGTTTCAGCCCCTCTGTTTCTCGCTCTCTGTTTCTCGCCCTCTGTTTCTCGCCCTCTGTTTCTCGCCCTCTGTTTCTCACCCTCTGTTTCTCGCCCTCTGTTTCAGCCCCTCTGTATCAGCCCCTCTGTTTCAGTCCCTCTGTTTCTCGCCCTCTGTTTCAGCCCCTCTGTTTCAGCCCCTCTGTTTCAGCCCCTCTGTTTCAGCTCCTCTGTTTCTCGCCCTCTGTTTCAGCCCCTCTGTTTCTCGCCCTCTGTTTCAGCCCCTCTGTTTCTCGCCCTCTCTTTCAGCCCCTCTGTTTCAGCCCCTCTGTTTCAGCCCCTCTGTTTCTCGCCCTCTGTTTCAGCCACTCTGTTTCAGCCCCTCTGTTTCTCTCCCTCTGTTTCAGCCCCTCTGTTTCAGCCCCTCTGTATCAGCCCCTCTGTTTCAGACCCTCTGTTTCTCGCCCTCTGTTTCTCGCCCTCTGTTTCTCGCCCTCTGTTTCTCGCCCTCTGTTTCTCGCCCTCTGTTTCAGCCCCTCTGTTTCAGCCCCTCTGTTTCTCGCCCTCTGTTTCTCGCCCACTGTTTCTCGCCCTCTGTTTCAGCCCCTCTGTTTCAGCCCCTCTGTTTGAGCCCCTTTGTTTCAGCCCCTCTGTTTCTCGCCCTCTGTTTCAGCCCCTCTGTTTCAGCCCCTCTGTTTCAGCCCCTCTGTTTCAGCCCCTCTGTTTCTCGCCCACTGTTTCAGCCCCTCTGTTTCAGCCCCTCTGTTTCAGCCCCTCTGTTTCTCGCCCTTTGTTTCTCGCCCTCTGTTTCAGCCCCTCTGTTTCAGCCCCTCTGTTTCAGACCCTCTGTTTCAGCCTCTGTGTTTATCGCCCTCTGTTTCAGCCCCTCTGTTTCAGCCCCTCTGTTTCAGCCCCTCTGTTTCTCGCTCTCTGTTTCTCGCCCTCTGTTTCTCACCCTCTGTTTCTCGCCCTCTGTTTCTCGCCCTCTGTTTCAGCCCCTCTTTTTCAGCCCCTCTGTTTCTCGCCCTCTGTTTCTCGCCCTCTGTTTCTCGCCCTCTGTTTCAGCCCCTCTGTATCAGCCCCTCCGTTTCAGCCCCTCTGTTTCTCGCCCTCTGTTTCAGCCCCTCTGTTTCAGCCCCTCTGTTTCAGCCCCTCTGTTTCATCTCCTCTGTTTCTCGCCCTCTGTTTCTCGCCCTCTGTTTCAGCCCCTCTCTTTCTCGCCCTCTGTTTCAGCCCCTCTGTTTCTCGCCCTATGTTTCAGCCCCTCTGTTTCAGCCCTTCTGTTTCAGCCCCTCTGTGTCTCGCCCTCTGTTTCAGCCACTCTGTTTCAGCCCCTCTGTTTCTCGCCCTCTGTATCAGCCCCTCTGTTTCAGCCCCTCTGTATCAGCCCCTCTGTTTCAGCCCCTCTGTTTCAGCCCCTCTGTTTCAGCCCCTCTGTTTCAGCTCCTCTGTTTCTCGCCCTCTGTTTCAGCCCCTCTGTTTCTCGCCCTCTGTTTCTCGCCCTCTGTTTCTCGCCCTCTGTTTCAGCCCCTCTGTTTCTCGCCCTCTGTTTCTCGCCCTCTGTTTCTCGCTCTCTGTTTCTCGCCCTCTGTTTCAGCCCCTCTGTTTCAGCCCCTCTGTTTCAACAACTCTGTTTCTCGCCCTCTGTTTCAGCCCCTCTGTTTCAGCCCCTCTGTTTCAGCCCCTCTGTTTCAGCCCCTCTGTATCAGCTCCTCTGTTTCTCGCCCTCTGTTTCTCGCCCACTGTTTCAGCCCCTCTGTTTCTCGCCCACTGTTTCAGCCCCTCTGTTTCTCGCCCTCTGTTTCAGCCACTCTGTTTCAGCCCCTCTGTTTCAGCCCCTCTGTTTCTCGCCCTCTGTTTCAGCTCCTCTGTTTCAGCCCCTCTGTTTCTCGCCCTCTGTTTCAGCCCCTCTGTTTCAGCCCCTCTGTATCAGCCCCTCTGTTTCAGCTCCTCTGTTTCTCGCCCTCTGTTTCTCGCCCTCTGTTTCAGCCCCTCTGTTTCTCGCCCTCTGTTTCAGCCCCTCTGTTTCTCGCCCTATGTTTCAGCCCCTCTGTTTCAGCCCTTCTGTTTCAGCCCCTCTGTGTCTCGCCCTCTGTTTCAGCCACTCTGTTTCAGCCCCTCTGTTTCTCGCCCTCTGTATCAGCCCCTCTGTTTCAGCCCCTCTGTATCAGCCCCTCTGTTTCAGCCCCTCTGTTTCAGCCCCTCTGTTTCAGCCCCTCTGTTTCAGCTCCTCTGTTTCTCGCCCTCTGTTTCAGCCCCTCTGTTTCTCGCCCTCTGTTTCTCGCCCTCTGTTTCTCGCCCTCTGTTTCAGCCCCTCTGTTTCTCGCCCTCTGTTTCTCGCCCTCTGTTTCTCGCTCTCTGTTTCTCGCCCTCTGTTTCAGCCCCTCTGTTACAGCCCCTCTGTTTCAGCCACTCTGTTTCTCGCCCTCTGTTTCAGCCCCTCTGTTTCAGCCCCTCTGTTTCAGCCCCTCTGTTTCAGCCCCTCTGTATCAGCTCCTCTGTTTCTCGCCCTCTGTTTCTCGCCCACTGTTTCAGCCCCTCTGTTTCTCGCCCACTGTTTCAGCCCCTCTGTTTCTCGCCCTCTGTTTCAGCCACTCTGTTTCAGCCCCTCTGTTTCAGCCCCTCTGTTTCTCGCCCTCTGTTTCAGCTCCTCTGTTTCATCCCCTCTGTTTCTCGCCCTCTGTTTCAGCCCCTCTGTTTCAGCCCCTCTGTATCAGCCCCTCTGTTTCAGCCCCTCTGTTTCTTGCCCTCTGTTTCTCGCACTCTGTTTCAGCCCCTCTGTTTCAGCCCCTCTGTTTCAGCCCCTCTGTTTCAGCCCCTCTGTTTCTCGCCCTCTGTTTCTCGCCCTCTGTTTCTCGCCTCTGTTTCAGCCCCTCTGTTTCAGCCCCTCTGTTTCAGCCCCTCTGTTTTTAGCCCCTCTGTTTCTCGCCCTCTGTTTCAGCCCCTCTGTTTCTCGCCCTCTGTTTCAGCCCCTCTGTTTCAGCCCCTCTGTATCAGCCCCTCTGTTTCAGCCCCTCTGTTTCTCGCCCTCTGTTTCTCGCCCTCTGTTTCAGCCCCTCTGTTTCAGCCCGTCTCTTTCAGCCCCTCTGTTTCAGCCCCTCTGTTTCTCGCCCTCTGTTTCTCGCCCTCTGTTTCTCGCCAACTGTTTCAGCCCCTCTGTTTCAGCCCCACTGTTTCAGCCCCTCTGTTTCTCGCCCTCTGTTTCTCGCCCACTGTTTCTCGCCCTCTGTTTCAGCCCCTCTGTTTCAGCCCCTCTGTTTCAGCCCCTCTGTTTCAGCCCCTCTGTTTCTCGCCCTCTGTTTCTGCCCCTCTGTTTCAGCCCCTCTGTTTCAGCCCCTCTGTTTCCGCCCCTCTGTTTCTCGCCCTCTGTTTCAGCCCCTCTGTTTCAGCCCCTCTGTTTCTCGCCCTCTGTTTTCGCCCTCTGTTTCAGCCCCTCTGTTTCAGCCCCTCTGTTTCAGCCCCTCTGTTTCAGCCTCTCTGTTTCTCGCCCTCTGTTTCAGCCCCTCTGTTTCAGCCCCTCTGTTTCAGCCCCACTGTTTCAGCCCCTCTGTTTCTCGCTCTCTGTTTCTCGCCCTCTGTTTCTCGCCCTCTGTTTCTCGCCCTCTGTTTCTCACCCTCTGTTTCTCGCCCTCTGTTTCAGCCCCTCTGTATCAGCCCCTCTGTTTCAGTCCCTCTGTTTCTCGCCCTCTGTTTCAGCCCCTCTGTTTCAGCCCCTCTGTTTCAGCCCCTCTGTTTCAGCTCCTCTGTTTCTCGCCCTCTGTTTCAGCCCCTCTGTTTCTCGCCCTCTGTTTCAGCCCCTCTGTTTCTCGCCCTCTGTTTCAGCCCCTCTGTTTCAGCCCCTCTGTTTCAGCCCCTCTGTTTCTCGCCCTCTGTTTCAGCCACTCTGTTTCAGCCCCTCTGTTTCTCGCCCTCTGTTTCAGCCCCTCTGTTTCAGCCCCACTGTATCAGCCCCTCTGTTTCAGACCCTCTGTTTCTCGCCCTCTGTTTCTCGCCCTCTGTTTCTCGCCCTCTGTTTCTCGCCCTCTGTTTCTCGCCCTCTGTTTCAGCCCCTCTGTTTCAGCCCCTCTGTTTCTCGCCCTCTGTTTCTCGCCCACTGTTTCTCGCCCTCTGTTTCAGCCCCTCTGTTTCAGCCCCTCTGTTTCAGCCCCTTTGTTTCAGCCCCTCTGTTTCTCGCCCTCTGTTTCAGCCCCTCTGTTTCAGCCCCTCTGTTTCAGCCCCTCTGTTTCAGCCCCTCTGTTTCTCGCCCACTGTTTCAGCCCCTCTGTTTCAGCCCCTCTGTTTCAGCCCCTCTGTTTCTCGCCCTCTGTTTCTCGCCCTCTGTTTCAGCCCCTCTGTTTCAGACCCTCTGTTTCAGCCCCTCTGTTTCAGCCTCTGTGTTTCTCGCCCTCTGTTTCAGCCCCTCTGTTTCAGCCCCTCTGTTTCAGCCCCTCTGTTTCTCGCTCTCTGTTTCTCGCCCTCTGTTTCTCACCCTCTGTTTCTCGCCCTCTGTTTCTCGCCCTCTGTTTCAGCCCCTCTTTTTCAGCCCCTCTGTTTCTCGCCCTCTGTTTCTCGCCCTCTGTTTCTCGCCCTCTGTTTCAGCCCCTCTGTATCAGCCCCTCCGTTTCAGCCCCTCTGTTTCTCGCCCTCTGTTTCAGCCCCTCTGTTTCAGCCCCTCTGTTTCAGCCCCTCTGTTTCAGCTCCTCTGTTTCTCGCCCTCTGTTTCTCGCCCTCTGTTTCAGCCCCTCTGTTTCTCGCCCTCTGTTTCAGCCCCTCTGTTTCTCGCCCTATGTTTCAGCCCCTCTGTTTCAGCCCTTCTGTTTCAGCCCCTCTGTGTCTCGCCCTCTGTTTCAGCCACTCTGTTTCAGCCCCTCTGTTTCTCGCCCTCTGTATCAGCCCATCTGTTTCAGCCCCTCTGTATCAGCCCCTCTGTTTCAGCCCCTCTGTTTCAGCCCCTCTGTTTCAGCCCCTCTGTTTCAGCTCCTCTGTTTCTCGCCCTCTGTTTCAGCCCCTCTGTTTCTCGCCCTCTGTTTCAGCCCCTCTGTTTCTCGCCCTCTGTTTCAGCCCCTCTGTTTCAGCCCCTCTGTTTCAGCCCCTCTGTTTCTCGCCCTCTGTTTCAGCCCCTCTGGTTCAGCCCCTCTGTTTCTCGCCCTCTGTTTCAGCCCCTCTGTTTCAGCCCCTCTGTATCAGCCCCTCTGTTTCAGACCCTCTGTTTCTCGCCCTCTGTTTCTCGCCCTCTGTTTCTCGCCCTCTGTTTCTCGCCCTCTGTTTCTCGCCCTCTGTTTCAGCCCCTCTGTTTCAGCCCCTCTGTTTCTCGCCCTCTGTTTCTCGCCCACTGTTTCTCGCCCTCTGTTTCAGCCCCTCTGTTTCAGCCCCTCTGTTTCAGCCCCTTTGTTTCAGCCCCTCTGTTTCTCGCCCTCTGTTTCAGCCCCTCTGTTTCAGCCCCTCTGTTTCAGCCCCTCTGTTTCAGCCCCTCTGTTTCTCGCCCACTGTTTCAGCCCCTCTGTTTCAGCCCCTCTGTTTCAGCCCCTCTGTTTCTCGCCCTCTGTTTCTCGCCCTCTGTTTCAGCCCCTCTGTTTCAGCCCCTCTGTTTCAGCCCCTCTGTTTCAGCCTCTGTGTTTCTCGCCCTCTGTTTCAGCCCCTCTGTTTCAGCCCCTCTGTTTCAGCCCCTCTGTTTCTCGCTCTCTGTTTCTCGCCCTCTGTTTCTCACCCTCTGTTTCTCGCCCTCTGTTTCTCGCCCTCTGTTTCAGCCCCTCTTTTTCAGCCCCTCTGTTTCTCGCCCTCTGTTTCTCGCCCTCTGTTTCTCGCCCTCTGTTTCAGCCCCTCTGTATCAGCCCCTCCGTTTCAGCCCCTCTGTTTCTCGCCCTCTGTTTCAGCCCTTCTGTTTCAGCCCCTCTGTTTCAGCCCCTCTGTTTCAGCTTCTCTGTTTCTCGCCCTCTGTTTCTCCCCCTCTGTTTCAGCCCCTCTGTTTCTCGCCCTCTGTTTCAGCCCCTCTGTTTCTCGCCCTATGTTTCAGCCCCTCTGTTTCAGCACTTTTGTTTCAGCCCCTCTGTGTCTCGCCCTCTGTTTCAGCCACTCTGTTTCAGCCCCTCTGTTTCTCGCCCTCTGTATCAGCCCCTCTGTTTCAGCCCCTCTGTATCAGCCCCTCTGTTTCAGCCCCTCTGTTTCTCGCCCTCTGTTTCTCGCCCTCTGTTTCAAACCCTCTGTTTCAGCCCCTCTGTTTCAGCCCCTCTGTTTCTCGCCCTCTGTTTCTCGACCTCTGTTTCAGCCCCTCTGTTTCTCGCCCACTGTTTCAGCCCCTCTGTTTCAGCCCCTCTGTTTCAGCCACTCTGTTTCTCGCCATCTGTTTCTCGCCCTCTGTTTCAAACCCTCTGTTTCAGCCCCTCTGTTTCAGCCCCTCTGTTTCTCGCCCTCTGTTTCTCGACCTCTGTTTCAGCCCCTCTGTTTCTCGCCCACTGTTTCAGCCCCTCTGTTTCAGCCCCTCTGTATCAGCCCCTCTGTTTCAGCCCCACTGTTTCTCGCCCTCTGTTTCTCGCTCTCTGTTTCTCGCACTCTGTTTCCGGCCCTCTGTTTCAGCCCCTCTGTTTCAGCCCCTCTGTTTCAGCCCCTCTGTTTATAGCCCCTCTGTTTCTCGCCCTCTGTTTCAGACCCTCTGTTTCTCGCCCTCTGTTTCAGCCCCTCTGTTTCAGCCCCTCTGTATCAGCCCCTCTGTTTCAGCCCCTCTGTTTCTCGCCCTCTGTTTCTCGCCCTCTGTTTCAGCCCCTCTGTTTCAGCCCGTCTCTTTCAGCCCCTCTGTTTAAGCCCCTCTGTTTCTCGCCCTCTGTTTCTCGCCCTCTGTTTCTCGCCCTCTGTTTCTCGCCCTATGTTTCAGCCCCTCTGTTTCAGCCCCTCTGTTTCAGCCCCTCTGTTTCTCGCCCTCTGTTTCTCGCCCACTGTTTCTCGCCCTCTGTTTCAGCCCCTCTGTTTCAGCCCCTCTGTTTCAGACCCTCTGTTTCAGCCCCTCTGTTTCAGCCCCTCTGTTTCAGCCCCTCTGTTTCAGCCCCTCTGTTTCTCGCCCTCTGTTTCAGCCCCTCTGTTTCAGCCCCTCTGTTTCAGCCCCTCTGTTTCTCGCCCTCTGTTTCTCGCCCTCTGTTTCTCGCCCTCTTTTTCAGCCCCTCTGTTTCAGCCCCTCTGTTTCAGCCCCTCTGCTTCTAGCCCTCTGTTTCTCGCCCTCTGTTTCAGCCTCTGTGTTTCAGCCCCTCTGTTTCAGCCCCTCTGTTTCTCGCTCTCTGTTTCTCGCCGTCTGTTTCTCGCCCATTGTTTCTCGCCCTCTGTTTTTCGCCCTCTGTTTCAGCCCCTCTGTTTCAGCCCGTCTGTTTCTCGCCCTCTGTTTCTCGCCCTCTGTTTCTCGCCCTCTGTTTCAGCCCCTCTGTATCAGCCCCTCTGTTTCAGCCCCTCTGTTTCTCGCCCTCTGTTTCAGCCCCTCTGTATCAGCCCCTCTGTTTCAGCCCCTCTGTTTCTCGCCCTCTGTTTCAGCCCCTCTGTTTCTGCCCCTCTGTTTCAGCCCCTCTGTTTCAGCTCCTCTGTTTCTCGCCCTCTGTTTCTCGCCCTCTGTTTCAGCCCCACTGTTTCTCGCCCTCGGTTTCAGCCCCTCTGTTTCTCGCCCTCTGTTTCAGCCCCTCTGTTTCAGCCCCTCTGTTTCAGCCCCGCTGTTTCTCGCCCTCTGTTTCAGCCACTCTGTTTCAGCCCCTCTGTTTCAGCCCCTCTGTTTCAGCCCCTCTGTTTCTCGCCCTCTGTTTCTCGCCCTCTGTTTCTCGCCCTCTGTTTCAGCCCCTCTGTTTCAGCCCCTCTGTGTCAGCCCCTCTGTTTCAGCCCCTCTGTTTCTCGCCCTCTGTTTCAGCCCCTCTGTTTCAGCCCCTCTGTTTCAGCCCCTCTGTTTCAGCCCCTCTGTTTCAGCCCCTCTGTTTCTCGCCATCTGTTTCTCGCCCTCTGTTTCTCGCCCTCTGTTTCTCGCCCTCTGTTTCAGCCCCTCTGTTTCTCGCCCTCTGTTTCTCGCCCTCTGTTTCTCGCTCTCTGTTTCTCACCCTCTGTTTCAGCCCCTCTGTTTCAGCCCCTCTGTTTCAGCCACTCTGTTTCTCGCCCTCTGTTTCAGCCCCTCTGTTTCAGCCCCTCTGTTTCAGCCCCTCTGTTTCAGCCCCTCTGTATCAGCTCCTCTGTTTCTCGCCCTCTGTTTCTCGCCCACTGTTTCAGCCCCTCTGTTTCTCGCCCTCTGTTTCAGCCCCTCTGTTTCTCGCCCTCTGTTTCAGCCACTCTGTTTCAGCCCCTCTGTTTCAGCCCCTCTGTTTCTCGCCCTCTGTTTCAGCTCCTCTGTTTCAGCCCCTCTGTTTCTCGCCCTCTGTTTCAGCCCCTCTGTTTCAGCCCCTCTGTATCAGCCCCTCTGTTTCAGCCCCTCTGTTTCTTGCCCTCTGTTTCTCGCCCTCTGTTTCAGCCCCTCTGTTTCAGCCCCTCTGTTTCAGCCCCTCTGTTTCTCGCCCTCTGTTTCTCGCCCTCTGTTTCTCGCCCTCTGTTTCTCGCCTCTGTTTCAGCCCCTCTGTTTCAGCCCCTCTGTTTCAGCCCCTCTGTTTTTAGCCCCTCTGTTTCTCGCCCTCTGTTTCAGCCCGTCTGTTTCTCGCCCTCTGTTTCAGCCCCTCTGTTTCAGCCCCTCTGTATCAGCCCCTCTGTTTCAGCCCCTCTGTTTCTCGCCCTCTGTTTCTCGCCCTCTGTTTCAGCCCCTCTGTTTCAGCCCGTCTCTTTCAGCCCCTCTGTTTCAGCCCCTCTGTTTCTCGCCCTCTGTTTCTCGCCCTCTGTTTCTCGCCCTCTGTTTCTCGCCAACTCTTTCAGCCCCTCTGTTTCAGCCCCTCTGTTTCAGCCCCTCTGTTTCTCGCCCTCTGTTTCTCGCCCACTGTTTCTCGCCCTCTGTTTCAGCCCCTCTGTTTCAGCCCCTCTGTTTCAGCCCCTCTGTTTCAGCCCCTCTGTTTCGCGCCCTCTGTTTCTGCCCCTCTGTTTCAGCCCCTCTGTTTCAGCCCCTCTGTTTCCGCCCCTCTGTTTCTCGCCCTCTGTTTCAGCCCCTCTGTTTCAGCCCCTCTGTTTCAGCCCCTCTGTTTCTCGCCCTCTGTTTTCGCCCTCTGTTTCAGCCCCTCTGTTTCAGCCCCTCTGTTTCAGCCCCTCTGTTTCAGCCTCTCTGTTTCTCGCCCTCTGTTTCAGCCCCTCTGTTTCAGCCCCTCTGTTTCAGCCCCTCTGTTTCAGCCCCTCTGTTTCTCGCTCTCTGTTTCTCGCCCTCTGTTTCTCGCCCTCTGTTTCTCGCCCTCTGTTTCTCGCCCTCTGTTTCTCGCCCTCTGTTTCAGCCCCTCTGTATCATCCCCTCTGTTTCAGTCCCTCTGTTTCTCGCCCTCTGTTTCAGCCCCTCTGTTTCAGCTCCTCTGTTTCAGCCCCTCTGTTTCAGCTCCTCTGTTTCTCGCCCTCTGTTTCAGCCCCTCTGTTTCTCGCCCTCTGTTTCAGCCCCTCTGTTTCTCGCCCTCTGTTTCAGCCCCTCTGTTTTAGCCCCTCTGTTTCAGCCCCTCTGTTTCTCGCCCTCTGTTTCAGCCACTCTGTTTCAGCCCCTCTGTTTCTCGCCCTCTGTTTCAGCCCCTCTGTTTCAGCCCCTCTGTATCAGCCCCTCTGTTTCAGACCCTCTGTTTCTCGCCCTCTGTTTCACGCCCTCTGTTTCTCGCCCTCTGTTTCTCGCCCTCTGTTTCTCGCCCTCTGTTTCAGCCCCTCTGTTTCAGCCCCTCTGTTTCTCGCCCTCTGTTTCTCGCCCACTGTTTCTCGCCCTCTGTTTCAGCCCCTCTGTTTCAGCCCCTCTGTTTCAGCCCCTTTGTTTCAGCCCCTCTGTTTCTCGCCCTCTGTTTCAGCCCCTCTGTTTCAGCCCCTCTGTTTCAGCCCCTCTGTTTCAGCCCCTCTGTTTCTCGCCCACTGTTTCAGCCCCTCTGTTTCAGCCCCTCTGTTTCAGCCCCTCTGTTTCTCGCCCTCTGTTTCTCGCCCTCTATTTCAGCCCCTCTGTTTCAGCCCCTCTGTTTCAGCCCCTCTGTTTCAGCCTCTGTGTTTCTCGCCCTCTGTTTCAGCCCCTCTGTTTCAGCCCCTCTGTTTCTCGCTCTCTGTTTCTCGCCCTCTGTTTCTCACCCTCTGTTTCTCGCCCTCTGTTTCTCGCCCTCTGTTTCAGCCCCTCTTTTTCAGCCCCTCTGTTTCTCGCCCTCTGTTTCTCGCCCTCTGTTTCTCGCCCTCTGTTTCAGCCCCTCTGTATCAGCCCCTCCGTTTCAGCCCCTCTGTTTCTCGCCCTCTGTTTCAGCCCCTCTGTTTCAGCCCCTCTGTTTCAGCCCCACTGTTTCAGCTCCTCTGTTTCTCGCCCTCTGTTTCTCGCCCTCTGTTTCAGCCCCTCTGTTTCTCGCCCTCTGTTTCAGCCCCTCTGTTTCTCGCCCTATGTTTCAGCCCCTCTGTTTCAGCCCTTCTGTTTCAGCCCCTCTGTGTCTCGCCCTCTGTTTCAGCCACTCTGTTTCAGCCCCTCTGTTTCTCGCCCTCTGTATCAGCCCCTCTGTTTCAGCCCCTCTGTATCAGCCCCTCTGTTTCAGCCCCTCTGTTTCTCGCCCTCTGTTTCTCGCCCTCTGTTTCAAACCCTCTGTTTCAGCTCCTCTGTTTCAGCCCCTCTGTTTCAGCCCCTCTGTTTCAGCCCCTCTGTTTCTCGCCCTCAGTTTCTAGCCCTCTGTTTCTCGCTCTCTGTTTCTCGCCCTCTGTTTCTCGCCCTCTGTTTCAGCCCCTCTGTTTCAGCCCCTCTGGTTCAGCCCCTCTGTTTCAGCCCCTCTGTTTCAGCCCCTCTGTTTCTCGCCCTCTGTTTCTCGACCTCTGTTTCAGCCCCTCTGTTTCTCGCACACTGTTTCAGCCCCTCTGTTTCAGCCCCTCTGTATCAGCCCCTCTGTTTCAGCCCCACTGTTTCTCGCACTCTGTTTCTCGCTCTCTGTTTCTCGCCCTCTGTTTCCGGCCCTCTGTTTCAGCCCCTCTGTTTCAGCCCCTCTGTTTCAGCCCCTCTGTTTATAGCCCCTCTGTTTCTCGCCCTCTGTTTCAGCCCCTCTGTTTCTCGCCCTCTGTTTCAGCCCCTCTGTTTCAGCCCCTCTGTATCAGCCCCTCTGTTTCAGCCCCTCTGTTTCTCGCCCTCTGTTTCTCGCCCTCTGTTTCAGCCCCTCTGTTTCAGCCCGTCTCTTTCAGCCCCTCTGTTTAAGCCCCTCTGTTTCTCGCCCTCTGTTTCACGCCCTCTGTTTCTCGCCCTATGTTTCAGCCCCTCTGTTTCAGCCCCTCTGTTTCAGCCCCTCTGTTTCTCGCCCTCTGTTTCTCGCCCTCTGTTTCTCGCCCTCTGTTTCAGCCCCTCTGTTTCAGCCCCTCTGTTTCAGACCCTCTGTTTCAGCCCCTCTGTTTCTCGCCCTCTGTTTCAGCCCCTCTGTTTCAGCCCCTCTGTTTCAGCCCCTCTGTTTCAGCCCCTCTGTTTCTCGCCCTCTGTTTCAGCCCCTCTGTTTCAGCCCCTCTGTTTCAGCCCCTCTGTTTCAGCCCCTCTGTTTCTCGCCCTCTGTTTCTCGCCCTCTGTTTCTCGCCCTCTGTTTCTCGCCCTCTGTTTCAGCCCCTCTTTTTCAGCCCCTCTGTTTCTCGCCCTCTGTTTCTCGCCCTCTGTTTCTCGCCCTCTGTTTCAGCCCCTCTGTATCAGCCCCTCCGTTTCAGCCCCTCTGTTTCTCGCCCTCTGTTTCAGCCCCTCTGTTTCAGCCCCTCTGTTTCAGCCCCTCTGTTTCAGCTCCTCTGTTTCTCGCCCTCTGTTTCTCGCCCTCTGTTTCAGCCCCTCTGTTTCTCGCCCTCTGTTTCAGCCCCTCTGTTTCTCGCCCTATGTTTCAGCCCCTCTGTTTCAGCCCTTCTGTTTCAGCCCCTCTGTGTCTCGCCCTCTGTTTCAGCCACTCTGTTTCAGCCCCTCTGTTTCTCGCCCTCTGTATCAGCCCCTCTGTATCAGCCCCTCTGTATCAGCCCCTCTGTATCAGCCCCTCTGTTTCAGCCCCTCTGTTTCAGCCCCTCTGTTTCTCGCCCTCTGTATCAGCCCCTCTGTTTCAGCCCCTCTGTATCAGCCCCTCTGTTTCAGCCCCTCTGTTTCAGCCCCTCTGTTTCAGCCCCTCTGTTTCAGCTCCTCTGTTTCTCGCCCTCTGTTTCAGCCCCTCTGTTTCTCGCCCTCTGTTTCAGCCCCTCTGTTTCTCGCCCTCTGTTTCAGCCCCTCTGTTTCAGCCCCTCTGTTTCAGCCCCTCTGTTTCTCGCCCTCTGTTTCAGCCACTCTGTTTCAGCCCCTCTGTTTCTCGCCCTCTGTTTCAGCCCCTCTGTTTCAGCCCCACTGTATCAGCCCCTCTGTTTCAGACCCTCTGTTTCTCGCCCTCTGTTTCTCGCCCTCTGTTTCTCGCCCTCTGTTTCTCGCCCTCTGTTTCTCGCCCTCTGTTTCAGCCCCTCTGTTTCAGCCCCTCTGTTTCTCGCCCTCTGTTTCTCGCCCACTGTTTCTCGCCCTCTGTTTCAGCCCCTCTGTTTCAGCCCCTCTGTTTCAGCCCCTTTGTTTCAGCCCCTCTGTTTCTCGCCCTCTGTTTCAGCCCCTCTGTTTCAGCCCCTCTGTTTCAGCCCCTCTGTTTCAGCCCCTCTGTTTCTCGCCCACTGTTTCAGCCCCTCTGTTTCAGCCCCTCTGTTTCAGCCCCTCTGTTTCTCGCCCTCTGTTTCTCGCCCTCTGTTTCAGCCCCTCTGTTTCAGACCCTCTGTTTCAGCCCCTCTGTTTCAGCCTCTGTGTTTCTCGCCCTCTGTTTCAGCCCCTCTGTTTCAGCCCCTCTGTTTCAGCCCCTCTGTTTCTCGCTCTCT
This sequence comes from Stegostoma tigrinum, assembly GCF_030684315.1. Classification (NCBI taxonomy): domain Eukaryota; kingdom Metazoa; phylum Chordata; class Chondrichthyes; order Orectolobiformes; family Stegostomatidae; genus Stegostoma; species Stegostoma tigrinum. The sequence continues at coordinate 908,055 of NW_026728059.1, read as the reverse complement.
GTTTCTCGCCCTCTGTTTCTCACCCTCTGTTTCTCGCCCTCTGTTTCTCGCCCTCTGTTTCAGCCCCTCTTTTTCAGCCCCTCTGTTTCTCGCCCTCTGTTTCTCGCCCTCTGTTTCTCGCCCTCTGTTTCAGCCCCTCTGTATCAGCCCCTCCGTTTCAGCCCCTCTGTTTCTCGCCCTCTGTTTCAGCCCCTCTGTTTCAGCCCCTCTGTTTCAGCCCCTCTGTTTCAGCTCCTCTGTTTCTCGCCCTCTGTTTCTCGCCCTCTGTTTCAGCCCCTCTGTTTCTCGCCCTCTGTTTCAGCCCCTCTGTTTCTCGCCCTATGTTTCAGCCCCTCTGTTTCAGCCCTTCTGTTTCAGCCCCTCTGTGTCTCGCCCTCTGTTTCAGCCACTCTGTTTCAGCCCCTCTGTTTCTCGCCCTCTGTATCAGCCCATCTGTTTCAGCCCCTCTGTATCAGCCCCTCTGTTTCAGCCCCTCTGTTTCAGCCCCTCTGTTTCAGCCCCTCTGTTTCAGCTCCTCTGTTTCTCGCAATCTGTTTCAGCCCCTCTGTTTCTCGCCCTCTGTTTCAGCCCCTCTGTTTCTCGCCCTCTGTTTCAGCCCCTCTGTTTCAGCCCCTCTGTTTCAGCCCCTCTGTTTCTCGCCCTCTGTTTCAGCCCCTCTCGTTCAGCCCCTCTGTTTCTCGCCCTCTGTTTCAGCCCCTCTGTTTCAGCCCCTCTGTATCAGCCCCTCTGTTTCAGACCCTCTGTTTCTCGCCCTCTGTTTCTCGCCCTCTGTTTCTCGCCCTCTGTTTCTCGCCCTCTGTTTCTCGCCCTCTGTTTCAGCCCCTCTGTTTCAGCCCCTCTGTTTCTCGCCCTCTGTTTCTCGCCCACTGTTTCTCGCCCTCTGTTTCAGCCCCTCTGTTTCAGCCCCTCTGTTTCAGCCCCTTTGTTTCAGCCCCTCTGTTTCTCGCCCTCTGTTTCAGCCCCTCTGTTTCAGCCCCTCTGTTTCAGCCCCTCTGTTTCAGCCCCTCTGTTTCTCGCCCACTGTTTCAGCCCCTCTGTTTCAGCCCCTCTGTTTCAGCCCCTCTGTTTCTCGCCCTCTGTTTCTCGCCCTCTGTTTCAGCCCCTCTGTTTCAGCCCCTCTGTTTCAGCCCCTCTGTTTCAGCCTCTGTGTTTCTCGCCCTCTGTTTCAGCCCCTCTGTTTCAGCCCCTCTGTTTCAGCCCCTCTGTTTCTCGCTCTCTGTTTCTCGCCCTCTGTTTCTCACCCTCTGTTTCTCGCCCTCTGTTTCTCGCCCTCTGTTTCAGCCCCTCTTTTTCAGCCCCTCTGTTTCTCGCCCTCTGTTTCTCGCCCTCTGTTTCTCGCCCTCTGTTTCAGCCCCTCTGTATCAGCCCCTCCGTTTCAGCCCCTCTGTTTCTCGCCCTCTGTTTCAGCCCCTCTGTTTCAGCCCCTCTGTTTCAGCCCCTCTGTTTCAGCTTCTCTGTTTCTCGCCCTCTGTTTCTCGCCCTCTGTTTCAGCCCCTCTGTTTCTCGCCCTCTGTTTCAGCCCCTCTGTTTCTCGCCCTATGTTTCAGCCCCTCTGTTTCAGCACTTTTGTTTCAGCCCCTCTGTGTCTCGCCCTCTGTTTCAGCCACTCTGTTTCAGCCCCTCTGTTTCTCGCCCTCTGTATCAGCCCCTCTGTTTCAGCCCCTCTGTATCAGCCCCTCTGTTTCAGCCCCTCTGTTTCTCGCCCTCTGTTTCTCGCCCTCTGTTTCAAACCCTCTGTTTCAGCCCCTCTGTTTCAGCCCCTCTGTTTCTCGCCCTCTGTTTCTCGACCTCTGTTTCAGCCCCTCTGTTTCTCGCCCACTGTTTCAGTCCCTCTGTTTCAGCCCCTCTGTTTCAGCCACTCTGTTTCTCGCCATCTGTTTCTCGCCCTCTGTTTCAAACCCTCTGTTTCAGCCCCTCTGTTTCAGCCCCTCTGTTTCTCGCCCTCTGTTTCTCGACCTCTGTTTCAGCCCCTCTGTTTCTCGCCCACTGTTTCAGCCCCTCTGTTTCAGCCCCTCTGTATCAGCCCCTCTGTTTCAGCCCCACTGTTTCTCGCCCTCTGTTTCTCGCTCTCTGTTTCTCGCACTCTGTTTCCGGCCCTCTGTTTCAGCCCCTCTGTTTCAGCCCCTCTGTTTCAGCCCCTCTGTTTATAGCCCCTCTGTTTCTCGCCCTCTGTTTCAGACCCTCTGTTTCTCGCACTCTGTTTCAGCCCCTCTGTTTCAGCCCCTCTGTATCAGCCCCTCTGTTTCAGCCCCTCTGTTTCTCGCCCTCTGTTTCTCGCCCTCTGTTTCAGCCCCTCTGTTTCAGCCCGTCTCTTTCAGCCCCTCTGTTTAAGCCCCTCTGTTTCTCGCCCTCTGTTTCTCGCCCTCTGTTTCTCGCCCTCTGTTTCTCGCCCTATGTTTCAGCCCCTCTGTTTCAGCCCCTCTGTTTCAGCCCCTCTGTTTCTCGCCCTCTGTTTCTCGCCCACTGTTTCTCGCCCTCTGTTTCAGCCCCTCTGTTTCAGCCCCTCTGTTTCAGACCCTCTGTTTCAGCCCCTCTGTTTCAGCCCCTCTGTTTCAGCCCCTCTGTTTCAGCCCCTCTGTTTCTCGCCCTCTGTTTCAGCCCCTCTGTTTCAGCCCCTCTGTTTCAGCCCCTCTGTTTCTCGCCCTCTGTTTCTCGCCCTCTGTTTCTCGCCCTCTTTTTCAGCCCCTCTGTTTCAGCCCCTCTGTTTCAGCCCCTCTGTTTCTAGCCCTCTGTTTCTCGCCCTCTGTTTCAGCCTCTGTGTTTCAGCCCCTCTGTTTCAGCCCCTCTGTTTCTCGCTCTCTGTTTCTCGCCGTCTGTTTCTCGCCCATTGTTTCTCGCCCTCTGTTTTTCGCCCTCTGTTTCAGCCCCTCTGTTTCAGCCCGTCTGTTTCTCGCCCTCTGTTTCTCGCCCTCTGTTTCTCGCCCTCTGTTTCAGCCCCTCTGTATCAGCCCCTCTGTTTCAGCCCCTCTGTTTCTCGCCCTCTGTTTCAGCCCCTCTGTATCAGCCCCTCTGTTTCAGCCCCTCTGTTTCTCGCCCTCTGTTTCAGCCCCTCTGTTTCTGCCCCTCTGTTTCAGCCCCTCTGTTTCAGCTCCTCTGTTTCTCGCCCTCTGTTTCTCGCCCTCTGTTTCAGCCCCACTGTTTCTCGCCCTCGGTTTCAGCCCCTCTGTTTCTCGCCCTCTGTTTCAGCCCCTCTGTTTCAGCCCCTCTGTTTCAGCCCCGCTGTTTCTCGCCCTCTGTTTCAGCCACTCTGTTTCAGCCCCTCTGTTTCAGCCCCTCTGTTTCAGCCCCTCTGTTTCTCGCCCTCTGTTTCTCGCCCTCTGTTTCTCGCCCTCTGTTTCAGCCCCTCTGTTTCAGCCCCTCTGTGTCAGCCCCTCTGTTTCAGCCCCTCTGTTTCTCGCCCTCTGTTTCAGCCCCTCTGTTTCAGCCCCTCTGTTTCAGCCCCTCTGTTTCAGCCCCTCTGTTTCAGCCCCTCTGTTTCTCGCCATCTGTTTCTCGCCCTCTGTTTCTCGCCCTCTGTTTCTCGCCCTCTGTTTCAGCCCCTCTGTTTCTCGCCCTCTGTTTCTCGCCCTCTGTTTCTCGCTCTCTGTTTCTCACCCTCTGTTTCAGCCCCTCTGTTTCAGCCCCTCTGTTTCAGCCACTCTGTTTCTCGCCCTCTGTTTCAGCCCCTCTGTTTCAGCCCCTCTGTTTCAGCCCCTCTGTTTCAGCCCCTCTGTATCAGCTCCTCTGTTTCTCGCCCTCTGTTTCTCGCCCACTGTTTCAGCCCCTCTGTTTCTCGCCCTCTGTTTCAGCCCCTCTGTTTCTCGCCCTCTGTTTCAGCCACTCTGTTTCAGCCCCTCTGTTTCAGCCCCTCTGTTTCTCGCCCTCTGTTTCAGCTCCTCTGTTTCAGCCCCTCTGTTTCTCGCCCTCTGTTTCAGCCCCTCTGTTTCAGCCCCTCTGTATAAGCCCCTCTGTTTCAGCCCCTCTGTTTCTTGCCCTCTGTTTCTCGCCCTCTGTTTCAGCCCCTCTGTTTCACCCCCTCTGTTTCAGCCCCTCTGTTTCTCGCCCTCTGTTTCTCGCCCTCTGTTTCTCGCCCTCTGTTTCTCGCCTCTGTTTCAGCCCCTCTGTTTCAGCCCCTCTGTTTCAGCCCCTCTGTTTTTAGCCCCTCTGTTTCTCGCCCTCTGTTTCAGCCCGTCTGTTTCTCGCCCTCTGTTTCAGCCCCTCTGTTTCAGCCCCTCTGTATCAGCCCCTCTGTTTCAGCCCCTCTGTTTCTCGCCCTCTGTTTCTCGCCCTCTGTTTCAGCCCCTCTGTTTCAGCCCGTCTCTTTCAGCCCCTCTGTTTCAGCCCCTCTGTTTCTCGCCCTCTGTTTCTCGCCCTCTGTTTCTCGCCCTCTGTTTCTCGCCAACTGTTTCAGCCCCTCTGTTTCAGCCCCTCTGTTTCAGCCCCTCTGTTTCTCGCCCTCTGTTTCTCGCCCACTGTTTCTCGCCCTCTGTTTCAGCCCCTCTGTTTCAGCCCCTCTGTTTCAGCCCCTCTGTTTCAGCCCCTCTGTTTCGCGCCCTCTGTTTCTGCCCCTCTGTTTCAGCCCCTCTGTTTCAGCCCCTCTGTTTCCGCCCCTCTGTTTCTCGCCCTCTGTTTCAGCCCCTCTGTTTCAGCCCCTCTGTTTCAGCCCCTCTGTTTCTCGCCCTCTGTTTTCGCCCTCTGTTTCAGCCCCTCTGTTTCAGCCCCTCTGTTTCAGCCCCTCTGTTTCAGCCTCTCTGTTTCTCGCCCTCTGTTTCAGCCCCTCTGTTTCAGCCCCTCTGTTTCAGCCCCTCTGTTTCAGCCCCTCTGTTTCTCGCTCTCTGTTTCTCGCCCTCTGTTTCTCGCCCTCTGTTTCTCGCCCTCTGTTTCTCGCCCTCTGTTTCTCGCCCTCTGTTTCAGCCCCTCTGTATCAGCCCCTCTGTTTCAGTCCCTCTGTTTCTCGCCCTCTGTTTCAGCCCCTCTGTTTCAGCTCCTCTGTTTCAGCCCCTCTGTTTCAGCTCCTCTGTTTCTCGCCCTCTGTTTCAGCCCCTCTGTTTCTCGCCCTCTGTTTCAGCCCCTCTGTTTCACGCCCTCTGTTTCAGCCCCTCTGTTTCAGCCCCTCTGTTTCAGCCCCTCTGTTTCTCGCCCTCTGTTTCAGCCACTCTGTTTCAGCCCCTCTGTTTCTCGCCCTCTGTTTCAGCCCCTCTGTTTCAGCCCCTCTGTATCAGCCCCTCTGTTTCAGACCCTCTGTTTCTCGCCCTCTGTTTCACGCCCTCTGTTTCTCGCCCTCTGTTTCTCGCCCTCTGTTTCTCGCCCTCTGTTTCAGCCCCTCTGTTTCAGCCCCTCTGTTTCTCGCCCTCTGTTTCTCGCCCACTGTTTCTCGCCCTCTGTTTCAGCCCCTCTGTTTCAGCCCCTCTGTTTCAGCCCCTTTGTTTCAGCCCCTCTGTTTCTCGCCCTCTGTTTCAGCCCCTCTGTTTCAGCCCCTCTGTTTCAGCCCCTCTGTTTCAGCCCCTCTGTTTCTCGCCCACTGTTTCAGCCCCTCTGTTTCAGCCCCTCTGTTTCAGCCCCTCTGTTTCTCGCCCTCTGTTTCTCGCCCTCTATTTCAGCCCCTCTGTTTCAGCCCCTCTGTTTCAGCCCCTCTGTTTCAGCCTCTGTGTTTCTCGCCCTCTGTTTCAGCCCCTCTGTTTCAGCCCCTCTGTTTCTCGCTCTCTGTTTCTCGCCCTCTGTTTCTCACCCTCTGTTTCTCGCCCTCTGTTTCTCGCCCTCTGTTTCAGCCCCTCTTTTTCAGCCCCTCTGTTTCTCGCCCTCTGTTTCTCGCCCTCTGTTTCTCGCCCTCTGTTTCAGCCCCTCTGTATCAGCCCCTCCGTTTCAGCCCCTCTGTTTCTCGCCCTCTGTTTCAGCCCCTCTGTTTCAGCCCCTCTGTTTCAGCCCCACTGTTTCAGCTCCTCTGTTTCTCGCCCTCTGTTTCTCGCCCTCTGTTTCAGCCCCTCTGTTTCTCGCCCTCTGTTTCAGCCCCTCTGTTTCTCGCCCTATGTTTCAGCCCCTCTGTTTCAGCCCTTCTGTTTCAGCCCCTCTGTGTCTCGCCCTCTGTTTCAGCCACTCTGTTTCAGCCCCTCTGTTTCTCGCCCTCTGTATCAGCCCCTCTGTTTCAGCCCCTCTGTATCAGCCCCTCTGTTTCAGCCCCTCTGTTTCTCGCCCTCTGTTTCTCGCCCTCTGTTTCAAACCCTCTGTTTCAGCCCCTCTGTTTCAGCCCCTCTGTTTCAGCCCCTCTGTTTCAGCCCCTCTGTTTCTCGCCCTCTGTTTCTCGCCGTCTGTTTCTCGCCCATTGTTTCTCGCCCTCTGTTTTTCGCCCTCTGTTTCAGCCCCTCTGTTTCAGCCCCTCTGTTTCAGCCCCTCTGTTTCAGCCCCTCTGTTTCTCGCTCTCTGTTTCTCGCCGTCTGTTTCTCGCCCATTGTTTCTCGCCCTCTGTTTTTCGCCCTCTGTTTCAGCCCCTCTGTTTCAGCCCGTCTGTTTCTCGCCCTCTGTTTCTCGCCCTCTGTTTCTCGCCCTCTGTTTCAGCCCCTCTGTATCAGCCCCTCTGTTTCAGCCCCTCTGTTTCTCGCCCTCTGTTTCAGCCCCTCTGTATCAGCCCCTCTGTTTCAGCCCCTCTGTTTCTCGCCCTCTGTTTCAGCCCCTCTGTTTCTGCCCCTCTGTTTCAGCCCCTCTGTTTCAGCTCCTCTGTTTCTCGCCCTCTGTTTCTCGCCCTCTGTTTCAGCCCCACTGTTTCTCGCCCTCGGTTTCAGCCCCTCTGTTTCTCGCCCTCTGTTTCAGCCCCTCTGTTTCAGCCCCTCTGTTTCAGCCCCGCTGTTTCTCGCCCTCTGTTTCAGCCACTCTGTTTCAGCCCCTCTGTTTCAGCCCCTCTGTTTCAGCCCCTCTGTTTCTCGCCCTCTGTTTCTCGCCCTCTGTTTCTCGCCCTCTGTTTCAGCCCCTCTGTTTCAGCCCCTCTGTGTCAGCCCCTCTGTTTCAGCCCCTCTGTTTCTCGCCCTCTGTTTCAGCCCCTCTGTTTCAGCCCCTCTGTTTCAGCCCCTCTGTTTCAGCCCCTCTGTTTCAGCCCCTCTGTTTCTCGCCATCTGTTTCTCGCCCTCTGTTTCTCGCCCTCTGTTTCTCGCCCTCTGTTTCAGCCCCTCTGTTTCTCGCCCTCTGTTTCTCGCCCTCTGTTTCTCGCTCTCTGTTTCTCACCCTCTGTTTCAGCCCCTCTGTTTCAGCCCCTCTGTTTCAGCCACTCTGTTTCTCGCCCTCTGTTTCAGCCCCTCTGTTTCAGCCCCTCTGTTTCAGCCCCTCTGTTTCAGCCCCTCTGTATCAGCTCCTCTGTTTCTCGCCCTCTGTTTCTCGCCCACTGTTTCAGCCCCTCTGTTTCTCGCCCTCTGTTTCAGCCCCTCTGTTTCTCGCCCTCTGTTTCAGCCACTCTGTTTCAGCCCCTCTGTTTCAGCCCCTCTGTTTCTCGCCCTCTGTTTCAGCTCCTCTGTTTCAGCCCCTCTGTTTCACGCCCTCTGTTTCAGCCCCTCTGTTTCAGCCCCTCTGTATCAGCCCCTCTGTTTCAGCCCCTCTGTTTCTTGCCCTCTGTTTCTCGCCCTCTGTTTCAGCCCCTCTGTTTCACCCCCTCTGTTTCAGCCCCTCTGTTTCTCGCCCTCTGTTTCTCGCCCTCTGTTTCTCGCCCTCTGTTTCTCGCCTCTGTTTCAGCCCCTCTGTTTCAGCCCCTCTGTTTCAGCCCCTCTGTTTTTAGCCCCTCTGTTTCTCGCCCTCTGTTTCAGCCCGTCTGTTTCTCGCCCTCTGTTTCAGCCCCTCTGTTTCAGCCCCTCTGTATCAGCCCCTCTGTTTCAGCCCCTCTGTTTCTCGCCCTCTGTTTCTCGCCCTCTGTTTCAGCCCCTCTGTTTCAGCCCGTCTCTTTCAGCCCCTCTGTTTCAGCCCCTCTGTTTCTCGCCCTCTGTTTCTCGCCCTCTGTTTCTCGCCCTCTGTTTCTCGCCAACTGTTTCAGCCCCTCTGTTTCAGCCCCTCTGTTTCAGCCCCTCTGTTTCTCGCCCTCTGTTTCTCGCCCACTGTTTC